>NW_027529603.1:630836-700973 GCF_008692635.1 Crocuta crocuta
GGAAGCAGTTTTAAACTTGTCCTATGTCCACTGAAAAACACTCTTAGATCAAATAGCCTATACTCTAGCTCTTCTCCTAATTCAAAATCTTTTAGCTAAATTGAGCTCCTCAACTGCCTTCAAGCTTAGAGCTGGGGAGAGTGAATGGAGGTGAAGCAACAGAAGAAAGTTGAGGAACTTAAATAGATTAGGCTGAGTGGCTTCCTCCAGGACTGGGCTTCTCAAGGGGAAGAGAAGAAGGCTTGAAGAGCACAGGGCTGAGGAAAGTACAAGTACATAACTCAAAAGTTCTTGCCTAATTCTTTCTAATTTTTTCTTTAATATAATGTATTGTCAAATTGGCTAACATACAGTGTATAAAGTGTGCTCTTGATTTTTGGGGTAGATTCCTGTAGTTCATCACTTATGTACAACACCCAGTGCTCATCCCAAGTGCCCTCCTCAATGCCCATCACCCATTTTCCCCTTCCCTCCCCAAGAAGGACAGATATCATATGTTTTCACTCATATGTGGATCTTGAGCCTAATTCTTGACATAATATGTGCCAAATAATTTTATTAAACCCATGTTTAATTCCCTAGTGATTTTGGTTTACAGTGCACTTTGGGGCTATCCATGACCACGTAACTATCTCATCCTATTACTCACTGCGTTGTGTTTAAGTGTCAGGGGGCAAAACTGTCAAGAATTCTACCTTTTTAAGTCTATTATCATAGAAGAAATCAGGTGTATACTTTTTTTACTTTTTTAATGTTGTTTTTTTATTTTTCAGAGAGAGAGAGAGAGAGACAGCGCAAGTGAGGAAAGGGCAGAGAGAGAGCCCAAAGCAGGCTCCAGGCTCCAAGCTGTCAGCACAGAGCACAACACAGGGTTCAAACCCATGAACTGCAAAGATCATGACATGAGCCAAAGTCGTACACCTAACTGACTGAGCCACCCAGACACCCCTTGGGTGCATATTTTTACATAAATCTTGCTTACAACCAAACTTTAAAGAAGGTCCTAGAAGCTTACTGTGAATTATTTACAATGACAAACAACATTTGAGCCATTAATTATTCTTCTTAATAAAAACCACTATTAAAATAATATAATTTGTTTAAATAATATTTCATAAGTGTTAGAGACAGCAAATTAAACAAAGTGTTTATTATGTGCTAGAGGAAAGGAACAGATTTTTTAGTACCAGAAAAGTTCTTATCTTCTCCCCTGGGTGTCAGAAGCTTCAAAACAGTTAGTTCAATCAAAGCAAATGCAGTTGTCTTAGATACTTTTCTTGAACCCTCAAAATCTATCTAACAAGTACTTTACTGATAAGCTGACTTCTGTTCTTAAAGTGAAAAATCATATTTCTGTTCTTATAATTTTCTTTCTTTCTAAAGAAGGATTTATGTGATTTTCTTCCATATCCCAGTTGACATAATTTGAAAATAACACATTTCCAAGGTACAGGTAATTTCCATGCTGTAATAATCCATTACAGAGCATTAAAGTTAGGGAACAATTTCCTTCATTTAATAAAACATACACATGCCTAGGGCACCTGACTGACTCAGTCAGTGGAGCTTTGTGACTCTTGATCTTGGGGTTGTGGGTTCAAGCCCCATGTTGGGTGTAGAGATAACTTAAAAATAAAAATATTTAAAGTATACATAGAGATACATATACATATGCCTGAAAAAACAGGAAAATGAGAAATCAAGCCCCTTAAAATATAGATATAAGTTTTAGGATCAAAACAGGAATATTCTATATTACAGATATGTTTAAAAGTTCCTTGAATATTTTGGCAAATGGTGATAGGGAGAAGGCAATAAAAAGAAAAAAACATAACTATCAGAAAGGAGAAATAATTCTCACATGAGAGTCTATCTAAAAACTTCAGGATATCAACTAATCAGAACTCATCAGAATATTCACTAAGGGGTTACTTATGAAACAAATTATCCAAATTACCCTTTCCTATGTATTAGCAAAAAACCAAAAATGCAATGAAAATTTAACTCCAAAAACAAAGGATATCTCTTTTCATATAAAGAATAACTACTATCAATAAACTTAATATGGAGGATATACAGTGAGAGAAAATTATAAAACTATGCTGTAAGACATAAAGGATGATTTGAATCAGTTTCCAGGAATATTCAAGAGTTGTCCAACTGAAGTCCAGCCAGGTCCACTAAGGCCCCACTGAAGGCCAAAATCAGCGACACTGTAATGCCCAGACCTGGAGTAATGCGCTTCCTTCAGGATCCTAGTCATCTATCTCATTGGACCATAGGGAAGATACCACACCAAAGGCATCACCTGGGCTATTTGTTCATGTGAGTAGTGAGGCTTCACACACACACACACACACACACACACACACACACACACACACACAAAGTGGAGTTGAACTGTTTCCATAGGCTGCCAGGTTTCCTGGGGTAGGAAACCCCATTTTCTTTTTTTTCTTTTCTTTTTTTTTTTTTTTAAGAGAGAGAGCAAGCATGACCAGGGGAGAAGGGCAGAGGGAGAGAGAGAGAGAGAGAGAGAGAGAGAATCTTAAGTAGGCCCCATGCTCAGTGTGGAGCCTGACGTGGGGCTCAATCCTAGGACCCTGGGATCATGATCTGAGCCAAAATCAAGAGTTGGACACTNGACTGAGCCACCCAGGCGCCCCCCAAAACCCCATTTTCTCAATAGCTGAAGAAATGGAAATTACTTTTTTGCTTATTTATTAAGTCCAATTAACCCCAGGATAAGGAGAAAGGACAGGAACCGGGTTGATAAGGACCCTGCCATCAACAATACAAATAAGAAGGCTCTTGTTTAATAAGAGTTAATCAAATAAAAACTGATTTTTTTATAGACCAAAAAAAAAAAAGAAAAAGAAAAGAAAAAAACAACTAGAGTTTTGAACTTAATCTCATAGAGCAACTTCCAGGAATGTGTTGATGACTTTCTCCTCGGAAGACTTCTGCCTAGAAATCTGCTGGATACCATATTAAACAGAGTTTCAGGAGCCCATCAAAGCTCTGGTAAGCTTATAACCAGAGTCACACTCTAACCTATACTAGCATTATGAAGAAAATGTACTTAGCTGGGAAAGAATTCTGGGTAACTATACTGTGTTATAAAAGCTTTTCAGAACCCACTTTACTTTTCTAATAAAATCGGTGATCATTAAGTGTGTGAAACCCATATCCATTTAGTAGGTTTTTGCCACCTGGTATATACTAAGGGGATCCCACAAAATAGCTTCTACCTAGCATTTTCTCCCCATCATGCATGAATCTCTATAAACATACCCATAGATTAAGGCATGAACTCCACAATACTCTTGTTTAAATGAATACATTCACTGGAAAAGTAATGTATCAGTTAAATATGACCACAAAAATCCTGCTTAGCAGATTACCCCCAAACCAAGAGACATGCTACAAGTACTTATTCTCATGTGCATAAATCTGTAGGTCGTCTGAGACAGCTCAGCCTCACACTGTGGGTGTGTGAGTTGTTTGGGGCAGCTCTGCTCCACGACATCATCCTTCTGGGTCTAGGGGAGAACTCAGGATATGTTTATGGCAACGGAGAAGCACAAGAGGGCAGGCCAAAACACATCAGCATATTTGAAGCCTTTGTTGTCATTGTGTTCACTAGTATCTCATTGGCCAAAGCAAATCGCATGGCCCATCCCAACATCAGTAGGACAGAAAAATACACTCTACCTCTAGCAACAGGAACCACAGAGTCACCCGGCAAAGTGTGGAGATCCAGGGAGGGTTGAAGAATTGGAAACAATAACGCAATCTTCCAAAGGTAGCACAACTCACTATTAACCAATAACACAGTAACACTTCTGTTTTCATACTTATCTGGTTATAAAAGCAGGACCCTAAGGAAATAGAAGGAAGGGGGATAGTAGGATCTAGAAATGTATTGCATTTCTGTGAGGGAGGAAGGGCTAGGGGAGGTGCCACAGTGGAGGTCCTTGGAAGAGAAAACAATAAAAGAGAACACCCTCACGAATGAAATTCACTGATAAAAATTCAGAAATGAGAAAAAAGAAACAGGATATGACAGTAGGAAGAAAGACATGACAGGAGGAAGATATAGGTACATGAAGGGGGAAAAATCCTTGAGAAAGACAAGTTTCTTAAAATATTGCACAGAGGGGATGCCTGGGTGGCTCAGTTGGTTAAGTGTCCAACTTCGGCTCAGGTCATGATCTCATGGTTCGTGGGTTCAAGCCCCATGTTGGGCTCTGTGCTGACAGCTAGCTCAGAGCCTGGAGCCTGTTTCAGATTCTGTGTCTCCCTCTCTCTCTGACCTTCCCCTGTTCATGCTGTCTCTCTCCCTGTCTCTCAGAAATAAGTAAGACATTAAAAAAAAAAAAAAAAAAACTGCACAGAGAAGTGAAACTGTTCAAGCTTAATTTTTTTCTCCATTTGAAACTAGCATTCCTATGTATGGCCATCCCTAATCTATTTCTTATGGCTTGTGATTTATAACCAGAAAGAAGTTACATACCTGTATAAGAATCTCTGAGTGGGACGCCTGGCTGGCTCCGTCAGAGCATCTGACTATGCCTCAGGTCATGATCTCACAGTTCATGAGTTCGAGCCCCACATAAGTGCAGCCCCTAAGCCTGCATTGTCAGTACAAAGCCTGCTTGGGACTCTCTCCCACGCCCTCTCAAAATAAATAAATAAACTTAAAAATGAAAAAAAAATCTCTCTGCCAGTGCCATCAGCAATAGCCAAATTATGGAAAGAGCCCAAATATCTATTGACTGATGAATGGATAAAGAATTCCACACACAATGGAATACTAGTCGGCAATCAAAAAGAACGGAATCTTGCCATTTGCAACAACATGGATGGAACTAGAGTGTATTATGCTAGGTGAAATAACTCAGGCAGAGAAAGAATTCACTCATATGTGGAATTTAAGAAACACAACAGATGAACACAGGGAAAAGGGAAGAAAAATAAGATAAAAACAGAGAGGGAGGCAAACTGTCAGAGACTCTTTACTAAAGAGAACAAACTGGGGGTTGCTAGAAGGGAGGTCAGTGGGGAGATGGGCTAAATGGGTGATAGGCATTGAGGAGGGCATTTGCTGGGATGAGCACTGGGTGTTCTATGTAAGTGATGAATCACTGGGTTCTACTCCTGAAACCAGTACCACACGGTATGTTAACTAACTTAATTTTAAATAAGTAATTAAAAAAAAAAAAGAGTCTGGGCAACAATCCTCTCTACAAGAAAAAAAAATGTGTGTGTGTGTGTGTGTGTGCGCGCACGCACGTGTGTGTGTACAGACTCTTCTTTCAAACCAGGTAGATCAGAAACTTTCTAGAATTTAAGCCGTGAACATAGGGACACAAAACTGAAAATGGGAAGAGTTCACTCATTCTTCTTGTCACCCTGAAGAGGCCATCTTGTGACTACTGCTTCCCAGATTCTCAGAGTTGCTCTATATTCCTGACCCCTCTGAATCCTCCTCTTCACATTTCCTTCAACTCTGTGAACCTTCTTTTCATCCTACCAATAAATATATTTCTTTGCTTCAATGGGTAGAAATTTACTTCTGTTGCTTTTAATCAAAGAATTGTGTCAGGTGCAGGTCCCTTTCCCATTTTCTATCCTTCAAGGAGATGAGAGAGAGAGAGAGAGCACTAAAGATGCCTTAAAGCAAATAACAAGGCATGCTTTCACTCAAGAATCTAGAATCTAAAATCATTTCATGGAAATGACTGTTGCCATGGCAACCTTTCAGTGTGCATTCAGTGACTTTACGTGCATTGATTAGCATTTTAATGTAAACCAAACTGTATTGGCTTATTTGGCCCTGATTCCTTTTTAAATATAGATTGTTTTTTCTCATAAAAGTAATCAGAGCTTCTATTCAAGATGGCTGACTAAACAAGTACATTTACTTTCCCCCTATAGTTCTTATTGAAATGACACTGTAAACGAAAGCCCTCCATGTTTATCTCCCACCCACCATTCTATATACCTACACACACACTCTCATAAAAACCACTAAAGTCCCAAGTCCTGTCATCAGAATATGTTCCGATGGTCCAACATGGTCAACAAGGTTAATATCCCTCCAATTAAATTGGATAAAGTTGATAAATTAAAAATCAAAATTCTGAGATTTAAAAAAGAATTGTTTTAATGTCTATTTTTGAGAGAGTGACAGAGTGTGAGCAAGGGAAGAGCAGAGAGAGGGAGACACAGAATCTGACACAGGCTCCAGGCTCTGAGCTGTCAGCACAGAGCCCCAAGCGGGGCTCGAACCCACAGACCGCGAGATCATGACCTGAGCTGAAGTCCAACGCTTAACTGACTGAGCCACCCAGGCATCGCAAAATTCTGAGATGTTTTTTGTTAGATTCTGACAAGTTGAATAGGAAGTTCATCCGGAAAAGTAACTGTACACAAGACAATAAAATGTTAAAGAACACTGATCAGACAGGCCATGACCATAGAGAAAGTCAAAGTGAACAGCAGCTAAGTAGCCCAAACAGTCTGGAGAGATAAAGCCCTAGGGAAAGGTATGCCTATTTCTCATCGTACTGAACCACCCAGCTGCACTTCCTCAGTATCTGCATCCAGGACAAGTTCAGCCAGAACTTTAGGGCAGCAAATTGTTTCCAAAGCCATATAAAACCACTGAGCACTATGTAACATTCATGCACTACCTGATTCTGTGATTCAGCAGCTCACTGACTCAGACAACAATTTCGTCCTTCGTGAAGAAACCAGTCAGGCAGTCAAAAAACATAAATAAAAGGAAATAAAGAGGTGGATTCACATATATTGATGTCAACTATTGATTTTACATCTTCAGAGAACTTAGGGAAAAATTTTAAATATAGTCATAAAAAGAAATAGATTTTATACACACACAAAGGATCAAAAGGATTAAAGCACAAAGAACAAGTCAACTATAAGCAGCAATCCATCCAATGGCAGCATCCCACGCAATGCAAGATCCAGAGGGTTGACGCTGAACAGCAAAGAAACACGAAGGTCCTGAGTAAGAGAAGGACAAAGATTCTACAGTGAAGAAAACAGAGATGTAAGCTTATATCAGTTTGTCTCATCTTCAGAGGGTGTCCTACAAGCTCAGCTAGGTGAAATGAAAGCAAGAGTAGAGAAAGGAAGGGGAGTAGGGAGGAAAAGAAAAACAGTGAAAAATAAAGAAATTCTACGAAACCATGGTAACAAAAATTGAGAGTTTAGTAATAGCTCAATAGAAGTGGAATAGGGAGCCCATAACAGACTCGTGTATGTATTAAAATTAGTTCACCATAAATGTGGCATTTCAAATGAATGAGAATGAAGGCTAGTTTAAAACGAGTTGGAGCTAGATAAAAATTGAAAAAATAAAGATGGATCCCTATGTCACATGACCAAAATTTAAATTCCACATATAATGAAGATCTAAAGTAAAAAAACGAAAGTATAAAAGTACCAAAAGAAAACATGAGAACATATGGATAAGGAAGGCCTACTTAAGCAAAATATAAAATCCAGAAACAAGGCATTTGTTTTATTAAGTGGAATGCCTAGGGCACCAGGGTGGCTCAGTCGGTTGAGTGTCCCACTCTTGATTTTGGCTTGAGTCCTGGTCCTAGGGTTATGGGATCGAGTTCCGTATCAAGCCTGCATTGGGCTCTGTGCTGAGTGTGGAGCCTGCTTGGGATTTTCTCTCTCTCCTTCTCCCCTTCTCCCCACTTCATGCTCTCTTTCTCTCTTTCTCTCTCTCTCTCAAATTAAAACAAAATAATAAAAAACAAAACAAAAACCTCTGTGTGATGACAGCATAAACAAAACTGAAGAGTACAAAATTAAAAGATAATATTTGTAAAATATTTGCAATATAAGTAAAAAATAAGGAAAAGGAGAAGCAACTCAATTTTTTTCATGTGCAAAGGAACATTGACAGAGACTGTTCACTATCTCCAATTTCCATTTTGTGCTGCTCCTGTAATAGTAAAAATTTTAGTTGGGCATGGACTTGCCCAAAATAAAGGTTATATTTCACAGCTGCCCTTAAAGGTTGTTCACCTTTGGCTTGTGGCTGAATTCCGGCTAGGATAATATAAAAAGTAGAGTCATAGAGGAAATTCCAGAAAACTTCCTCGGAGAGTATATGTGAGTCCTTGAACCCGTTC
Organism: Crocuta crocuta; assembly: GCF_008692635.1. NCBI lineage: Eukaryota > Metazoa > Chordata > Mammalia > Carnivora > Hyaenidae > Crocuta > Crocuta crocuta. The sequence goes on from NW_027529603.1 coordinate 639,014, forward strand.
TTCATCTTTTCCTCCATCTTCCTGCCCAGAACACAGATGCTTCCATCTTGGACTTGTGGTCAAGGTGAGGAGTTGGATTTGTATAGGAAGGAGTTCCCCTTATCCTGTGGAAGAAAGTCAAGAATGGTATGCATGTAGATGAGTGACAATAAAGGGATGGAACGCTGAACAAGATAATACTTTAATGGCCTCTATTTGTTTGATGAAGCAGGAGAAAACATAGCTAAGAGTAAGGGAAGTGAGAACTTCAGGACAATGGTACTGACATGACACCATTTTTTTTTTTAAATGTTTTATTTATTTCTAGGAGAGAGAGAGAGAGACAGCATGAGCAGGGGAGGGTCAGAGAGAGAGGGAGTCACAGACTGAAACAGGCTCCAGGCTCTGAGCTGGCAGTCAGCACAGAGCCCGACGCGGGGCTCGAACCCACGAACCGCAAGATCATGACCTAAGCGAAAGTCCGACGCTTAACCGACTAAGCCACCCAGGCGCCCCATGACACCATTGTTAAAAACAATGAAGAAGGAACCTGAAAACAGCAACGCCACAGAACAAAAGGAGAGCCTAACAAGAATTTAAGGCAATAAATGAGTAGTGGTACCAATGTGCAAGGTTTATTACAAGGCCTACTTATTTTTTTGTCTAATATCAACTAGCTAATCTGAAGATAGGAGCAAAGGAAGCAAATTGAGGCATCAATCCAGGGTTGGGATACAGTAAAGTGGGTTTAGCAATAGAAGTAAAAGGAATATTTGTGGGAGAATATTTCTTAAGATTTTATTTTTAAGAAATCTCTACATCCAACATGGGGCTCGAACTCACAACCCTGAGATCAGGAGTCACACACTCTGGGGCATCTGGGTGACTCAGTCAGTTGGGTGTCCAACTCTTGATTTCGTCTCAAGTCATGGTCTCACAGTGGTAAAATCAAGTCCCACCTTAGGCTCCATGTTGAGTGTGGAGTCTGCTTGAGCTTCTCTCTCTCCTTCCACCCCTCTCCCCACTCACAAGCTCTTTCTCTCTTTCTCTAAAATAAAAAATAATAATAAAAGTTAAAAACGGTCGGGGCACCTGGGTGGCTTAGTCGGTTAAGCGTCCGACTTTCGCTTAGGTCATGATCTCGTGGTTCGTGGGTTCAAGCCCCGCGTCGGGCTCTGTGCTGACTGCCAGCTCAGAGCCTGGAGCCTGTTTCGGTCTGTGACTCCCTCTCTCTCTGACCCTCCCCTGCTCACGCTCTCTCTCTCTCTCTCTCTCCTAGAAATAAATAAAACATTTAAAAAAAATTTCCTTTAAAAAAAAAAATTAAAAACGGTCACAGGCTCTACGGAGTAAGCCAGCCAGGCCTCCCATTGTGGGAGAATATTTTAGATGATCAAACATGAGGCTCATAGAGAAGAAAGAACATCTAAATGGGTTTACTAAACTGGGAGGAAGCAGAAGGACCAAGGAATTGAAAATCTTGACAGTGGTAAAAACAGATAGAATGGAAATGAAGCTATGGAAAAGCTGGGGGCTAGAGTCAGGGATCAGGATACTTGAATTTTACTTGAAAAGATGTAATGAACATTTTCTTCTAAACATTTCTTCTGGGGTGCTGGGGTGGCTCAGTTGGTTAAGCATCCGACTTCAGCTCAGGTCTTGATCTCATGGTTCCTGAATCTGAGCCCTGTTTTGGGCTCTGTGCTGACAGCTCAGAGGCTGGAGCCTGCTTCAGATTCTGTGTCTCCCTCTCTTTCTCTGCCCCTCTCCACTCCCACTCTCTCTCTTTCTCTCAAAAATAAATAAAACCATTAAAAAACTTTTTAATGTTTATTTTATTTTTGTGTGAGAGAGAGACAAAGCACAAGTGGCAGAGGAGCAGAGATAGAGGAAGACACAAAATCTGAAGCAGGCTCCAGTCTCTGAGCTGTCAGGACAGAGCTCAATGTGTGGTGCTCGAACCCAGAAACTGTGAGATCATGACCTGGACGAAGCCGGACACTCAACCAACTGAGCCACCCAGGCACCCCGATTTTTTTAATTTTTAAATATTTCTTCTAAAATGAAGATATTCTAGTATAAGGCCAGTTCCAGAATATGACCATGGAATAGACAGGAGAAGTGTAGCACCGTGGTTAAGAGCACAGACTTGGAGCCAGGAACAATCTCTGTTACTAATTTTGTTATTTATCTTCAGCATGCCTGTTTATAAGATTGTTATGAGGAATAAAAGAATTAAATTGCTTAAAGAGCTTTGTTTAGTGTCCAGCACATACTAAGTTCTCAATAATTGATATATTTAAAAAAACAAAAAGGAGAAAAAACACAGACATACCCTATAATTCTGTCTGCTATTAATTAAGATGCATAACACATTATATAGTAGAAAAATGTAATACTTTTAACATTGATGCTAATTTTGCCTATGGGGAGCAAACATTTCCAAATTGTAAGCAAATGCTTAATAAGAAACAAGTCAAAAGCCTAAATCAATCATGAGCTCTTCCTTTACTTTGGAATGTCTAAGAAAACGAGTATGCACTGTAATTCAGAAGGAATGCCTATTACAATTAACGAAGTCAGCAATTACAGCAAAAACTCAACCCCATCAACTGAGCCAACATTTTGAAAAGAGGAAAGAAATATTTTTAAATGAAAGATATTTTTAATGAAAAATATTTTAAATCAAAAAGAACGTTTTTCCAGATAACAAGTAAAAAATAATCATAAGTAAACAACCAAAGGGCCAATGTGCTTAGAGATAACAGACTTCTTCTTCTTGGTAACGGATGTCAGAGTTACCTAGTGCAATCAGCATGTTCAGTGTCAGAAAGCTTTCCCTCGTCCATATGCCCTTATCACTCCTCCCTCACTCTTTAAACTATCATCTGAAGTGTGAGAAATGTATACCTGCATATCAAAAGTATTAAATAAACCAATTAAGCAGGAGCCCTTACAATGCAGTTGGAGAACAGGTATAGCCCATCATGGGCTAAAGGAATGACTGCAGACTTGTTATCTGCTGGTTATGTTTGAGAGCACATGTTAAACCAAAATCTGTTTAACTCAGATGGCTTTAGACCACACGACTATCGGGCAATACCTGCTGTTCAGTGCCTGGCACATAGCAGGTACTCAACAAATGTTATTAAAATCCATTTGTTTACTTATGTAGCCAACATTTACTGAGCATCTAATATGTGCCACACATTATTCTAAACATTAGAAATAGAGCAAACACATTTTAAAATGTTGTCTTTATTCTGATGTTGTTTGCATTATGAAAGTAATGCATGACTGTTGCAGAAAGTGAAACAATACAAAGGCATATCAAAATTTTCTTTGTGGTCAAACATGGGACCAACTGTTTTAAATATTCCATGGGGAGGAGAAAAATGTTTCTTCTTTATTCAAAGGACGGAAGGTCTTTTTCCTATACTAATGAGTGCATGTGTACATGTGGGTGTTCACACACATATGCACAAAGTTTACTTATTCTATTGTTCAAATCCTATATGTCCTCATTTTTTTTTTTTTTTTACCCCCGGAGATATCCAGTTTTGATATGCACACACTAAAATCTCTTACGATAATTATTTTATCTCACCAGTCAATGAAAATTGAGATTGAAGAATCATACAACAATGAATTGAGATGCAAGAGCTAAAGTAATCCCTTCGTTAAGCACCAAATGAATCAGAAAAACATTAAATGAATTGTTAACAGAACAGTCTATAGCTAAAATACATTGTAGATTGAATGATAAGTTGTTTTTGTTTTTCTTCAGAAAAATCCTTTTTCTGTTGATGTCAAATTAAATCCCTCAAAACACAAGAACTACATATCAGATCATTTACCTCTTCCATGAGTCATAATTATTCCTGTTGGCTCATTTTTAATTTTGGCTTTTGTATGGTTGAAAAAGACTGTGCAATTAGATTAATTCTGTTAAAAAGACAAAAATTAGGTTTTTTCTCCCCAGAAATAGAAAGCCATATGAATATGGTGATGAGAAACTAAAAAGCAGTTCAAAACCACTTTTAACTGTAACACAAAGTCCTGTTAGGCTAGCCTACAAACATGATTGTGAGCAAAGAATCTGCCTGCACTGTTCATCTTTTAAAGGTCCTTTGCTTTCCTTTTGGACAACTTCCCTTCAGGTTTTAAATAAGGAGCAGATAATGTGCTAAACACAATATGTTACATGTATAGAATAGCCCCATCCAGAAAGAAATGAGCCACAGAAAGAGATGCCTTGCTGATCATCTTTGCTATTAGTCATATTGGTTTAAAGTCTCAGAGGTCTTGTATGGATAGAACACAAAGAAAACTTTTCCATAACAAAGGACCAAGAGGATGGATACTATAACAATGACAGGTGTTTATAGTTCTACAAAATGTTTACTTTTCATACAGGTACAACAAATGAGTTCATCTACACCTGGACAAATGACAGGGAGTTTAATCTAGAAGTTGACTGTAGTTCCAAACACTTGTGGAGTAAATTCACTTAAAATCTTCACTTATCAGATTATCTTCCCCCTTCAAAAACTGAACAGTTTATTAATTAATTAGTGCTTCAAGCCCTTATCTTTGAAGAAGGGACTAATTTATTTTTCTTGAAATTCTTTTGCATTAAAATGACTTGTTTTGTCAAGAACAAGAACATTTTATTTGGTCTGAGGGTATATTTGGCATCTACCAAAATGAATCTTAAAACTATTCATTTTTGTGTCATTCCTTATGTGCGCAAAAAAAACAAGAATTCCTATAAATAAATAGATTGAACCAATTCTACCATTAAGTTTCCTTTGAAACCAATGTTTTGCTGTAATCATCATAGATATTTATTGACCATCTACCAATTGCTTTACCCTCATTTCGTTTAATACTCTCAATAATCCTACAAGGGAGCTCTGGATGACTCATTCAGTTAAGCAACCAACTCTTGACTGGCTCAGGTCATGATCTCATGGTTTGTGAGTTTGAGCTCCATATCAGGCTCTGCGCTGACCGTGCAGAGCCTGCTTGGGATTCTCTCTCTCTCCCTCTCTCTCTGCCCTTCCCTCCCTCCCTCCCTCTCTCTCTCTCAAAAATAAATAAAAAAACATTAAAAAAAAATACTCTCAGTAATCCTTCAGGGTAGACAGTTTTACAGGTGCTGATATGAAGGGGACTAAGGAAAGAATAACATAACATGCCCCAGCCACCCAAGTTACTGCCTTCACCTCAGTCAGGCTTGGCCATTCTCAACTTGGCTGCTAACATGCCGTGACTGAAATTCAAGGCTCAGGAACCAGTTTAAGGGACAGAAGACGGCACGTGAACACAAGGAAAGAGTTCTATCTTCTGATTATCCAATCCTCCACTCCCTACCTTAGACTGGGTCATAACCACACTGAGCTGTAAATTCCTCAAGCAAAATGAAACTAAAGCCATCTTCCTCATGGCATCGCTGCCAAGGCTGATGACTGGCACACATGGAGCCTCTGTACTGTTTGTTTAGTGCCTCTATTCCCAGCAGACCATATTACCTAGTCCCCAGCAGGAATTTCCCCATAAAAGAGATCTCATCTTCAAGGGACCAATTTCTCTTTCTCATGGCAAACATAGCATGAGAATTCCTTTTGTCCTCAGTGACCACCCTGTCTTCACTGCTCACCCGCATGCCTGGTAGCCTAATGCTCTCTGTGCCCATCTTGCTCTCATGAATGAGTTCCCATCTCTTTCTCAAACGTAAAGGTCAGTCTGGTGTTCCTGCCACCGCCAGTAACTAAAAAACAAACTCTGCCTTTATAGAACACTGTGCTCAGCAGGTCAGCCAGGCTCCTGGAAATGCAAACTGGAGTTTCAAAAGGATGAAAAGATTCCTGGAGGATTTTATGGTGTTTTGTAGAGTGCCTCTGGGCAGATCACACACTGTGACAAGTTCTTTCCAAATTGTGACAATTCAATCACACCTTCTACAAAAAACTGACTTTTCGCACTTACCATCCATTGGTGGTAGCTGTCCTTGTTCATTTTCCCCCAAATGTTGAAGTGACTTTGGGATTATAATACTGTGGTAAATGCATGGTTTTCTAAACTGCTCCCATTTCATGGTGCCTGTGAACTGGCAAGTAGGCACAGGCGGGCGGTGAGGGAATCCTACTGATGGCCACAATGGAGTTGGAAACAGTTTGGCACATGTGGCCCAGGGAAGGCATCCACCCTCCCCACCCCCACTGCTGTCAGATGAAGAAAAACCAGCTGGACGGGAAGTGGATGCCTCACACTCTAGTCTAAGTTGCATGGCCTTCTGCTGGCAGTTTTATGTTTCTCCCTTGAAAGTCTTCTCTCTAATCACAGATTCTCATTACAAGGAAGAAAACGTTGGGAGGGAAGGAAGAAAAGAGACACTTCATATAAAAAAATTTTCCCAGTAGGCAATGCTTAAAAATTCTTTAGACATTCACAGGCAAAAAATTAATAAATCTAGACTATAAAACTCCTAGAAGACAACATGAGATAAAATCCAGGTGACCCTGGGTTTGTCGATGACTTTACATTACCAAAAGCACAATTCATAAAAAATAAATAAATTGTACTTCACTAAAGTTAAAAATCCTTTAACCAGGGATAAAATTTTTTGTTGTACCAATAAAGCTGAAATGCAAATTCCAATCTTGAAAAGAGAATGTTGAGGTTTAAAATCATCTAATCTAAAAGACTAACAGCAGATCCTTGTCCCATACTGTTTCATTGTTGTGGTGCAGGTAAGGAGAAAAAAGATGAGAATACCCTAACGTGATTACTCATTTATAGGAAAACAGGAAAGAAAAATATTTGTGAAGCATACTAAGAACAAAACCTTATCCTAGGGAGGGATAACATGCCATTTCCACTTTACCATCTTAGACATATGCCTTCTCTGACCAACACAAGGAAACCTGATGACTCAGGTGCTGGAATTAGATTAAACATTTCCTTGCTATCAACAGCCAAGGCCATCTCCATAAGTCTCAGTCGAACCCAACATTCAATTCAGTCATAAATATTTTCACTATTTTAAAAATTCAATTGATAAAAAGAAAAGAGATGTCTTAATATTAATGTATATGAACTCAGTATTTGACTCAAAAAATATAGAAAAAATAACAAAGACTAAAGAAATAGGGCAAAAACAAATTATAAAGTCATGAAAGTAACAAATCCAAGAATTACTTTTCTGAAAAATAACACTTTATAATAAATATAAGAAAACATCTAGCAAATGCAATCAAGAAAGAAACACACAATGCAAGATATGAGAAATAAGAACAGAGATCAAAATTCCAAATTAAGAAAAGAATAAAGCATATAATCTTTGCTAACATCTATCAAAAACATTGCAGACATCCAGTTCATATCCAGCTAGAAAAACCCTTCTCCAAATTCCTCTCGAATCTTCTGCAGTTTTCCAGACCACTCCAAAGCTCCCACTTCCCAAATGCCTCAAAGTCTTCCCCAAATGTTCACCTCACGTATCTCTTTTCATCCTTCTCCTCCCTCCCTCTTTATCATGTAGGGTTACCATGTAGAAGTCAGATCTCCATCTCTCCCATTACTTGAATTCTCTACCACAAAGAATACCCTAGAACTGATCTACCAAGCCAAACTCCTAACTGTTCTCCAAGTCCTGATTTTTTCATTCAGTTCCCATTTGCTCCCCTTCATCTCCTCATGCTTTATATCAGAAGTCTGGGTTCCAGGCCACAAAGCTTTCACACATGAACTAATCTATAGAACTCACCCCCCATCCCCATCCATCAAAAATATTTCAAGTCCAAGCAACATTGAAAACAGAGCCCTCAGAGGGCGCCTGGGTGGCTCAGTTGGTTAAGCGTCCGACTTCGGCTCAAGTCATGATCTCACAGTTCATGGGTTTGAGCCCCACGTTGGGCTCTGTGCTGACAGGTAGCTCAGAGCCTGGAGCCTGTTTCAGATTCTGTGTCTCCCTCTCTCTCTGACCTTCCCCTGTTCACACACTCTCTCTCTCTCAGAAATAAATAAAACATTAAAAAAAAAAAAAAGAAAAAAGAAAATGTAGCCCTCAGGAACCAAGGGGGTTCATCCCCAGAACTCAAGGATGGTTCAAAATTGGAACTTAACATAACATGCCACATCAACATAATATTCAAGGTAAATTATGGGACCTCAACAGCTGCTGAAAGACATTTATAAATACAAACAGGAAGCTGCTAGGACAAGAATTTTGAACAAAAATGTAGTTGGTATCTCTGTAAAACAGACAGAGATTAAGGTTGGGGGCAAACAGAAAAATATACTTTTCTAGATCTAGTAAAAGGGAAATCAGATCCAAAACTTGAATTTACCTTCATTTGTGTCCTCCTCAGGCCCAACTGAACCTGTTACAGCTTGGAATTTGGCCTTGTGGGATGTCTACCTGCCTCTCTAGAAGTCTGGAGAACTGATCTTACCAAAATTATTAGCCATTTTTTGTTTTATCAGCCACTAATATAAGTAACTGAATGTTGATTATGTTCTCTTGTGATCTATTTTTAAAAAAATAAAATCTAGGTTTTCTCACATTCCTAAATACATATTCATTGTAGTTAATTAGAAATCTGCATTATAGAGGTGCCTGGATGGCTCAGTCAGTTAAGTGTCTGACTACTGATTTCAGGTCAGGTCACAATCTCACAGTCATGAGATCAAGCCTCTAGGAAGGAAGGAAGGAAGGAAGGAAGGAAGGGAGGGAGGGAGGGAGGGAGGAAGGAAAGAAAAAAAGAAAAGACAGAGAGAGGGGGAGGGAGGGAGGGAGGAAGAGAGAAAGAAAAAGAGAGAGAGAAGAAATCTGCAAAATGTAACATTCTCACCATTCAAAGATGACTACTAATTAACATTTTAGTATATTTTTTCCCAGTATGAATTTGGAAATATAAGTACTCTTGGTGTTTAAGAAGGACAGAAGTTTGTCACTGGAGTTATAACAATCATTTCTGTGTCTCAAACCACTCAATGGGACATCAGAGTCTACTAGATTAAAGAGTTGTAATACAGTCTCAAGGCAAGAGATTAAACATTTGTCTACCCAAAGCACCAAGGGCATTAGATGCCATTCCATGGGAGTAGTGTGACTTTCTGTGTGTGGTTTAGAAAAAAGCCCTACCAGATGGTTCAAAATAATCAGGGCCTATGTGGTGTATACACACGCATGCACACACTCACACACACGCACACACACAAGCCAGTTGAGAACCTTTGCCCTAGGAAATTCATGGATGATTGATTTGTTTGAAAAGTGTATGGATAAAGGACCCATAGCTTTCACCAAATCCCCTGAATCTGTGACTCTTTCAAAAGATCCTAGTTTGTAGAATTCTTTTCAGCTCTAACACTCTGACACTGCTTTAGGCTGGGACATTTATTCTGCCAACTTAGAAGACAAAATTCTTGGAAAAGCTGGAGGACAGAAATGAAACTGAGTTCTTGTATCAGAAGGAGGTTTTGAGGGAAGCTAACCCATGGAAAATGCACACATACCCTTTTACCTTCTCTGTATCATCTGTCTCGCTGCGACAGTGCTTCCTCTAATATCAAACCACCAGAGACTTAACAAGAGTTATCTCAATGTAAAAATAACCCCACTTTCAAGGATATGCCCAGGAGTGTCTGTTCCCAGCACTACTCCCAGTTATACCTGTGATGAGTACAAGAGTTACTAATCTTGGGGTCAAATTAAGAAATGGAAGGAAATAAGCTATCATACATTCAAGGCCTACCATGCATTTGACATGCCTTAAAACTTTCATCTGATAAATTCCAGAATCAGGCCTCAGCCCTGGCTCTAGTTAATGTTAGAGTCTAACCTTCAAGCCAAATATCCTCCCCTTATCATCAATCGTGCATGTTTTGTATTCTTACCTATACCCTGGTTTTCTCTCAAACTTCTACCTTAATCAGGAGATCAGTTAAACACGTATCAGCCTTACTTTAAAAAAAAAAAAAAGAAAAAACTTACATAGGGGCGCCTGAGTGGCTCAGTCGGTTAAGCGTCCGACTTTGGCTCAGGTCATGATCTCAAGGTTCATGGGTTCGAGCCCCGCGTTGGGCTCTGTGCTACAGCCAGCTCAGAGCCTGGAGCCTGTTTTGGATTCTGTGTCTCCCTCTCTCTCTGACCCTCCCCTGCTCACGCTGTCTCTCTCTCTCTCAGAAATAAATGAAAAACATTAAAGAAAATTACATATTTTATTTTGAAGCACTGATTCTGAAACATAAAAGAATTACATAAAACGAAATTTTGGATTATGAAACAGATTAAGAATTTACTGTTCAAATACTGCCACCTGGTGGCCAAAGATAGTAATCCCAAAAAATAGAGCTCTCTTAGAAAAGGTATGGAGGGGCGCCTGGGTGCTTAGTCGGTTAAGCGTCCGACTTTCGCTTAGGGCATGATCTCGCGGNAAACCCCAATAGCCCTGATCACCTGTTAGCAAGATTTCGAAAATGTATCTGGAACATTATATGAGAAAATCTTAACGTGTTTATGTTCCACTAATTCTGATTCATAAGAGATACACTGTCCATAAACAACGGCAACAGAATATTTATCAAAATGTTTCTGAAAGCCAAAGATGCAGCCTCACAACACACTTGACATTTAAATCAGCTGCAACAGAAAGAGTTCTGTTTTCTTTCTGCTTTCAAAGCATGACACAAGGTTTCATTTGCTCAAGAAAATTTTATTGGGATCCTATTATTCTAGGTTCACTGAATTTCATTGGGTACTTGGTGGAACACCAGTAATAACATCTGAATGTGAGTGTGGGCCAAAAGTTCCCACCTGCAGAGGCCACCTTCCTGTCATTCACATTAAGGGGACAAATAGTCTATCAGTTTCTCAGGTAGGTAATTCAGATAGGTGTGTCTAGGGGGGCCTCTCCAAAACCTTGGGTCTCTTCCCTAATGCCTGACCAGCCAGAGGGATCACATTTTAGTATTTGACATACTTCCTACCATTGCTCTGTCATGAACATTTTCCCTTTCCTGGGTTCTTGAAAGCAAAAGTAAGTTTCTGTTCCCTAGTCACTGGGCAATTCTCTGGGTATTTAGTAACTTAGAGAATATTTATTACAGTGGAAATGCTGTCCATAGTGGATAAGAATCCAGCTGCTCAACTGGCTTTTCAAGCACCCCTGAAAACCCACTTCTCTGCCCTGGCCCTGGCCTCCTATCTCCAGAATGCAGCCAAGGAAAGAGCAGCAAAGATTGATGGTCTATTGGTGAACCAGGACTCAGAGGTGCCCGAGAACCCTGGCAACTCCAAACAGCATTGTAAGAGTACACCCTATAGTTTCTGGAGAAATTTCTGCCAAAGGTCCTTGGCTAATAGTAGCTAGTCATTAAATTTGAAAACATGATATAGGTTTTCTTCCAATCAAAGCAAACAATACAGGACAGTAGTGGGGGCAGTGGATTGTGTCAACTTTCCAACTTGGAGCTGCCAGAAGTCTGGGACTATTTGCCTCCTTTTCAGTCTTAGATCTCATGGCCACAGTACGGAGCCAAAGGAGCTACCAGCACATGGGGATGATGTGTACAGTCCACATGAGTTGTAATCAACTACTATTTCTGCAAACTGCTCTTCCCTCATCCATGAAATTCTAGCGGGACCATCAGACTTGTGGCCCTCCACCCCTCACCTCAAGACGGTCCTGTTACTTGAGATGGCCAGAGGATGCCATCTACCTATAAGACACATAATTAGTCTAGAGATGAGTATGTGACCTAAGCGAAGGAGTCAGTGTCTTTTCTGTGCTTTGTAGAAATGTGGAGGGGTAAGGGATGGAGAGGATTGAGCTCTCTCACTCTGAGGCCCACACCTGTTCTTGCTGCCCTCTGGAGAGAGTCAACACAGAAAAGCAGAACTAAGAAATGAAAAGGGAGCCTAATGATGTCATTTAAGCCCCTAGAAATTCAGCTATGCCCTTTGCCTCCCTGATAGGCATGAGTGCAAAGAATTTCTTGTGCTTTAGAAAGTTTATTCAATAATTCGGTTTTAGGGGGGAAAAAAAAAAGACCCAGAGGACAGAGCAATGGGAACTAACCAGCTGAAGGCTGAGGACTCAGATCTTACTATAATCTAATCCAAGTTCCTGGTTATAAATATGAAAAACCAAGGGGCACCTGGGTGGCTCAGATGGTAAGCACAACTCGTGATCTCAACTTGGGCCTTGATCTCAGGATTGTGAGTTGAAGCCCTGTGTTGAGCTCCATGATGGGCATGAAGCCTACTTAAAATACATACATACCTATACATACGTACCTATGAGAAACCAAGGTTGGAAATGCAAAAGAGCCTGCTTGAGAGAATACTCACTGAGGCTTCACAGATCAGATAGGGTTCATTTGGGCAAGGAGACTAGGACTGAATGCTGGACCACCCCACTGCCTGGTCCTTTTCATGTTCATGCTTGTTTAATCCTCAGTCAACATGGGAGGTACATATTTTATTTCCATTTCACAAATGATGAAATTGAGGCCAGAGAGGTTAAATGACTGCCCCAGTGCTACACAACCAACATGGAAGGCAGCTGAGCCTCAAATACAACTCTAAGGTGATTTTTTTTCCTCTGCATTTATATGAAAAAAATATTATGAGGCAGGACAGAAGTGAGTGGGACTTAGGAGAGTGGCTGATCCTTATTCTCAAATAAGATGTCAATGTCTACGGTGACTGGCTGGCTTAGTCGGTAGAGCATGCAACTCTTGATCTTGGGGTCACGAGTTCAAGCTCCACACTGGGAGCAGAGTTTACTTTAAAATAATATAAGAAGAAGAAGAAGAAGAAGAAGATTGCAGTATCTGAGAGGATCTGGGAACAAAGAGAGGATTGTAATAAAGGCCAATATCTGGTTTAAATTGCTAAATGAGCCCCATAAATCTCTAAGTCCCAGCTGCCTTCTAAAAACTGAGGAAGTTGAAATAGATGGTCTTAAAATAAATTTGCAAAATGGAACAGGCAAAAGAGTTGAATAGTGTGTGGCCCAAAATCCTAGAGGTCTTACTTCCTTTCCCACTGCCCCACATCCTGCCTACTCCCTTCCTTAAAATTTGGGTAGAGAGCAGCTGCTGACAAAGGAACACTCAGGCACTTGAGTGTGTCTCTGATTTGATGAGTCATTCAATAATGGTCTAAATAATGCTAAACATGCATCAGAACACTAATCATTAGTAGACTCTAAAACTCAAAACCCATTCCTTTATGGCAGAGTTTGTCAAAAAATTAAAAAGAAAGGAAGAAAAAAAGAAAAATTTAAGAAATTAAGATATAAAGAGTAGACTACTCCAGTTTAGAGAGTCTAATGGAATTTGAGAGCCCTTTTCTTCAGCTCTGACTTAAGATCTATTATAAACTATTTAAGGTATATTCTTCATGTTCTCATATAAAGCATTCACTTGTTCAGTTTCAGGTTTCCAGTTCAGCCCTATCATCATATCTACCTTTTCTTTAAGCAACAAAAGAACTCGATTATAAATCTGGCTTCCTGGCTAGAGCTGAAGTAACCACCCATATTCAACCATTTTATGTTAATAAAACTGCTGCCTTGCCTCAGCTATGATGGGGCTAAGGTAAAAGAGGATAGTCCCTAATGGAGGAAATACAACTTTGAGTCACAAATATGAGTTATGTGCATTTGTTCTATTTTTTCATGCCAGTATGCCCTGTACCTTGAGAAGACTCCACCCAACTCTAACACAGTAATAAGTCTGGGATAAATAGGAAAGAAAGACCATTTTTTTCTAGTGATCATGTAACAACAGCCCACTTGGGAGAGGTGGTGGCATGGGGCCTATATACCTCAATATTTCATGTCCTTTTTCTGGCTCCTCATTTCACATTTGTTCTTCTAAAAATTATATTGTTCAAAGTCACAGAGTAGCCTGGCTAAACAAAGAATGTAGAGGTGGTCACCTCACTCTTCCAAATTTTCCTTCATTATATCTCATATATATCACATGTATCATCATATATCACATACACTGTGAAAAAGTCTCTCCTTGGTTGCAGTTTCCTATCAAATATTCTCATTTTGATTTTAATATCAACATGCTAAACTATATAACATTGTTGATTAGGCAGAAAATTAAATTAACTGTTTTGGCAATACCTATTTTTAAAAAGTTCACTGGACACCATATCTGAAGTTCAGTTAAATGTTCTGCAACTCTCAAGTACATTGGCTGAGGCCTCAACGAAATCTGTCTTAGTCAGAGATCACTTACTGAGTCCAGCACAGTTAGTACTGTTAACATACTGTACCCAAGAGACATTGCCACTCCCACTATCCTGGGATATATGCATGAGATAGCTGATCTATTTATGCAGATGACTGGTTTTAGTAATGTAGATCCATTGCCTTTCGGATAGCTCATGATAAGTCAGCCAACCAGGGTTCTGAACCCCTCAGACCTGCTTAAGATTTCTCCATTTCCCAAGATTCCTGCCTGAATGTGGTGGCTAAACTAGAGCCAGCAGCTCCTGGGCCTGAATTCCATCTCCAGCCAGAAACCCCCAGGATGTATATGCACCAAAGGGTTGAGGGAGGAGCAATGAGATCAAAGGAGAGCATCTCAGAATATCCTAAAGTCTCTCTCCTAGTCCTTATAGTGATCCCAGACACCTCCTAAACTCCCATGCAAAGTGATGACCTTTTCCTCCAGAGCAGAAGTTATTGGGGTTCACAGAACCCCTTAGGGAAGCACTTCAAGGGCACATAAAATGTGTATAGACACATTATTCTGGGGAGTGAGCTTCATGGCATTCATCATAAATACATTTTTTAATCTAGTCTATGGAAGAATCTTCAGAGCTCTGTGGAACTCTCCAAGTTGTAGCTACTGGGACAGAGAGAGGCATCAGGCCAATTCTGACAGAGATCAGCCCCGAATCTCTGACATTCAGCCATATCCAGTGTATGTGACCAGATGCCAGGCTCCAGGAAACATCCCTGAACCTGCAAGGACTCTCAGTGATCATCTCAAGTATGGTCTGGTCCCAGAAAGGACCACTTGTACCTGGATATCTCAGACAGACCCAGAAGAGGAAAGGTTAGCTAAGCCTACAGTTAGCCAAGTTCATCACATGTTCCACACCAAGCCTCCATGACTAATATCTGAGCAGGAGGGGATGGGTGCCATTGAAAAGGAACAGTTGGGGCATGTGGGTGGCTCAGGTGGTTAAGCACCCAACTCTTAATTTTGGCTCAGGTCATGATCTCATGATTCAAGCCCCATGTCAAGTTCCATGCTAACAGCTCAGAGCCTGCATGGGATTCTCTCTCCCTCTCTCTGCCTTTCCTCCCGTCACAAGAGCACATGATTTTTCCCTCTCTCTCTCAAAATAAGTAAATATTAGAAGAAGAAGAAGAAGAAGAAGAAGAAGAAGAAGAAGAAGAAGAAGAAGAAGAAGAAGAAGAAGAAAAGAAAAAAAGAAAAGGTACAGTTGTCAGCTCCAGGCCTGGTCCTGAAAAGCTTGGGGCCAGGGGTGTCTAGGTGGCTCAGTCAGTTAAGCATCTAACTCTTGATTTCAGCTCAGATCATGATCTCCGGGCTCATGAGTTTGAGCCCCACATCAGGCTCCACACTGTCAGAGCAATGCCTGCTTGGGATTCTTTCTCTCTCCTTTTTTCTCTACACCTGCTGTCTCTCTCTCTAAATAAATTTTTAAAATTAAAAACAAAACAAAACAAAAAAACATGGGTCCAGAGGGCTTCTCCTCAGACCTGCAGAAACAAAGGGCTAGTCCCTAGAAGTAGTCATTCTAATGTCCAAGGTCTCCCTGGATCCTGAAACAAAAGTGACCCTGGATCCTGAAATAAAAGTGAAGGAAGGCCTTCAACTAGCCCAGAAAACCAACCAGAAAACTGTGTGTGTATCCTGGCAGGGCTTAGTCTAATCTGGAACTTTCAGAAATGCAAAGGGCTTTGAAGCCCAGAGTTCATTTATACTATGGTTCTCAGACTTTAGTATGAAAGACAGTCATCCTGAATGTTTTATAATACAGATTCTTAGGCCCAAAGGATTGTGATTCAGTAGTTTTGAGATAAAGTCCAGGTGTTTACATGTTGTAGAAGGAAACTAGCAATTCTGATCTCAGGTATCAGAATGGAGTATACCTCTAGAAACAAAGTTTCTTGGGGCTTTAAAGCATCAGACATGGAAAAGGGGCTCTAAAGGAACTGACTCTCCTCAGAGAAATCAGTGATGAAATGCCACAGAAAGCTTTTGGTCAGCCCAGGTCCAAGGTCCCTGGGAGTCTATGGCCTCTACTGGTTAGTAATACATTTATATTCCTCAACTAACAGGGAAAATAAGTTTGATGCCCCAGAACCAAGACCAACTTTGAGGCCTAGGATCCTTTACAGATTATTAAAATCTTACACTTTAAAGGGTCATAACAAGAGTACCTACCCCATAGAATAGAATTACATACAGTGAGAAATACAATAATCTGAATAAGGTATTTAGCATAATGCCTGGATACACAGGAGTTGAACAAGTGTTAGCTGCTATAATCATTAATTACTACTATTTATGACTATATGACTATACCCATACTCAACCAAGAAGCCACTGTATCATCTTGTTTATGAAAACCTGAGGTCAGTTTTTCGAATTGAGGTTTTCTCCAGAAAGAAGTTATTATTAAGGGTATTCTTTTATTTTTTTAACAAACTCAAAAGCAAAGAGTCACATCCTCAAATAGATCACCAATGTAATGAAAAGTAACATCTTAGATTTCCTTTTACCTTTAGTTCTGACATTATCCAAAAACTGATTTGCTCCACCAGTTACAACCAAATTTGTTCTGAATGAAAAATGAAGGTATGGGGTTCTGTGCAACTTTTCAGTCAACGATGATTTCTACATGCATCAGAACTGAATTTGTGACTATTACCTGCACTCCCAACAATTTTCAGCTATCTAAGATAGCTGTCCCAAACAAATAACTTTATTTTCAGACAAAAAGATCCAGGCAGGCCAGCAAGAAGGCTTGACAGTTGAACCCTGATGAACATGTGGCTGAGTATTTCTTCATCAGCCAGGAATCCCTAATGTTAGGGAAAAAAACCATCTCTCCACCCCTTTGCCAAGCCTGTTTGCTCACAGTGAATACGAACTGGTGAGACATATTTCCTTAGAAGGAAGCATGGGTGATTCTGGATAGAAAATGAAAGGGACAGAAGAAACTAAGTTATTCCATGAAGAAAAGAAAGAGAAAGAATATTATGGAACAGATTAAGATCAGAAAACAAGACCAATTAGTACCTTCAGGATAAATACCAGACCTCTGTAGCTGCCCTAATGAAGGGTACCACAAACCTTTGAGGAGGAAGGATTAAATGTATGGAACAGAAATATATAGCCTGTTCTCTGCTTCCATTTCTTGCATTAGGTCAGTGTAAATATGGCTTTGCTCCCCATTAGTCAGACCTGACATGGATCCAG
Organism: Crocuta crocuta; assembly: GCF_008692635.1. Classification (NCBI taxonomy): domain Eukaryota; kingdom Metazoa; phylum Chordata; class Mammalia; order Carnivora; family Hyaenidae; genus Crocuta; species Crocuta crocuta. Next base: position 656,486 of record NW_027529603.1, read on the forward strand.
GAGACTGGGGGGTCAGGCCTGTCCCAGCCACCATCACCAGAGAACACATCCACAACAACCCCAAATTCCTAATTCCTGAACCATTTCAAGTCAGCCCATTTTGTAGCCACTTGGGAACAGAAGAAATTTGTTTGGGGGGTGGGGGGGAAGCTGCATGTTTTAATTCAAGAAATAAAAGTTCACAATCAATCCAGAACAGGTGCCAGAAATTTGCTCTAAACAATCAGCCACACCTGCTGCAAAAGTTCAGGCTCCACATCACTTTGGCCAGTGCCTCCTGAGATGCTCTTTCAGCTGAGGAATGGAAGGCAGCAGCTGCTGGCACTCATGACAACGGAGGGGCAGCTTCAAGAGCTCAGCCATCCCATCTCGGACACTCACTCTGCCAGCAGTCTGTACCATCTCTATCACAGCTGCAGGCAAAGAAAAAAAATTCAGAGCCCAGCTACTCTAGAAAGCCAATACAAGATACCCCACAGAAGAGAAAATCTGACTCCAAATAAAAATATGCCAGGTATCCTAAAGCTAGTAAACTTGAGGTTAACTCACTGCTGGGAATCAGATTCTAAATCTGAACAATCTGTTTTTGAGGTAATTACATTTCTTCGGGACACAATGTAAGCAATCCATGTTTTTACAGCAAAGGCTTATTATCACAGTGCTTTACCCCTGGTTAGCCCTTGGTCAGCGGTAGCTGCCACCATTAATGTCCCAGCATACTGAAGTTCCAAGTACGTACCCCGGGAAATGCTTCCTTCTACACATATACAGCCTTCCCCCGTTAATCAGCCACTCCTCACATGAGGCAGCCCCTAAGCCCCTACCCAGCTGATGGCAGAAGAGACAACTGTTCAGAGCTTTCACGCCCATGAACTCCAATAATTCTCAGGACAACCTTTAAGTCTCCTGTTGTTAGAATAAAACACCTTTCTGACTCTGACGTAACAGCTTTCTAGTCCCGCCCCCAACACCACCACCGAGAAGGCTGCTCACAGCAAAGTGGCAATCCTACTCAACCCAAACAATCCAGTTTATTTTAATGGGTGAAACTTTATAGGGAATACAAAGTTGTACATGAGCTTTTGAGGCCAGGTTATTATCTAGGGAAACAACTAAAGCAACATATAAGAACATCTGAGAAATTGAAACAAATAAGAACTAAACAACACTGCTTACCTTGTGATTCTAGGAAGTATTCTGTATTAAAAGAATTCCAATGTTTTTTGTTTTTAAGGCACGGAGAATCAAAATCCTGGCTGATCACATGAAGGTGTACATGACTGGTTGAGAGGAAAAAAAAAAGATTGACCATTAAACCCATTAAAAACTATGGCTTAATCAAAATGACAATCAGTAAAAGTACAGGTATATAAAATATTGCTAGTGTTTCCATTTAATCCAATTTATTCAGTCACTCACTGAAGAATATTTAAGGTTCATTAAAGAGCCAAGGATTATTCTAACACTGGGAATTCAGCAGTGAACAAAATGAGAAAGGCCTCTGCCCTTACAGAAATTATGTTCTAATAAGGAAGACAAATAAAAAATAAGTAAACAAATGAGGAAAATTCAAATCATTAACACTGCTAAGAAAAAAATAAACCAGGGAAATGGGACAAGAGTGCTCAGGGAGTAGACGTTACCTCTTCATCTAGCCAGAGTGTTTAGGGAAGGCCCCTCCCAGGCAGTGATTTGAGCTGAGAAAGCAGTCAGGCAAGCAGTGTTCTGGGGAAAGTATTTCAGGGAGTGGGGAGGCCAAGTGCAGAGGCCCTGAGATGAGAAAGAACTTGGTGCAACCGAGGCACAGAAAGGTGATGAATCCAGCTGGAATGGTTGGAGCTGAGGAGCAGAGAGACCAGGTAGGAGCCTGAACATAAAAGGTCTTATAGGTTGACAAGGGGTCTGCCTTGTATTCTGCTTACATTGTCTCTGATTTGCACTTTTAAAAGATCACTCTGGCCGCTCTGAGGAGAAGGAACTATAAAGAGGGTAATGATAAGAGTTAGGAAGCTACTGCAGCAGTCCAAGCCATAAATAACATGCCTTAGATTAGACCTGTAGTATTTGGAATATATTTTGCATTCAAACCAGTAGGACTTCCTAATGTGGAAGGATTGGATATGGTTTAGGGGAGGTGCCACTTACAGAGATGGAGAAGCTTAAAAGAAAAGCAGGTTTGGGGAAGAAAATCCAGAGTTCTCTTTTGGATTTATTAAACCAGGTAGGATGTCTTTTTGTATAGCTTTGACTCTTAGAACCAGTAACATTCCGATTCCCCCAATAAATAATCAAAACTGGGGCGCCTGGGTGGCTTAGTCGGTTGAGCGTCCGACTTTCGCTTAGGTCATGATCTCGCGGTTCGTGGGTTCGAGCCCCGCGTCGGGCTCTGTGCTGACTGCCAGCTCAGAGCCTGGAGCCTGTTTCAGCCTGTGACTCCCTCTCTCTCTGACCCTCCCCTGCTCACGCTGTCTCTCTCTCTCTCTCTCCTAGAAATAAATAAAAACATTTAAAAATTAAAAAAAAAAAAAACAAAAATAAAAAAAAATAAATAATCAAAACCAACCAATACATGCAGGAATCCAAAATGGAATAAAGGCAGTAACAAATAAACCTAACAGTATTACAAACAAATAAGGAAACCACACTGAAGGGGGTCAGGAAAAAAATAACTAGCCAAGTGAACTTTGAAAAACAGTAGTTTGGATACTGTAAGAATTAAAAAAAGAGCTGTATACAAATACTGTGCTCTAGTGAGTAAATGTCTTTCTCATAGGGGTATGGGTTAGCAATTCTGTAACTATTTTATGTGTATATTAAGATTGAACAGGTAAGGGGTGCCTGGGTGGCTTAGTGGGTTAAGCGTCCGACTTTCGCTTAGGTCATGATCTCGCGGTTCGTGGGTTCGAGCCCCGCGTTGCGCTCTGAGCTGACTGCCAGCCCAGAGCCTGGAGCCTGTTTCAGAGTCTGTGACTCCCTCTCTCTCTGACCCTCCCCTGCTCATGCTGTCTCTCTCTCTCTCCTAGAAATAAAAAAGAAAATAAAAAAATAAAAGATTGAACAGGTAAGCAAATTTATTGTATCTAATGAGAGCCAGATTTTTCACCGTTGGAGAAATTATAATAAAGGGGGAGACAAGAATGAACCTTGCACAGGTGAACTAGAACGAGAGGTATTAGTACAAATTTGTGCTTTTCCATACACATACACAAGTAGATAAAGAAAGAAATAGGGAGGAGTATATGTCTGTGTGGGTTAGGATTCACGCATGTATTTCCAGGCTCTATCTACAGAGAGGACCTAGGAGTAAAAACACCCTGGAATCAACTACTTCTCTCAATATAGAAACCTAGTATGCAAGTCTTGGCTTATAAATATCATTATCCATTAAAAGAACTAAATAAAATAAAAGGTTCCTTCCAGGCCTACAACAGAAAAAAATGTAGGATGTGCCTGGAACATCTTGCTCCAGAAAATAAAGAAGTGTTAAAAAAATGTTAGGGCCATATCAGAATGATACAGGACCCAACCTAAAGGAGCTTGCAAGGACCAAAGCTAGAACAATTTGAGAAACAAAATGAATACTGACAGACTAAAACCTATAGAATAAAAAAAATATCCATGAGTCCTTACTGACAAATAACTGAATAAATACATAATGGAGGAAAAAGGACAGTTCTTCCATACAGAAGAATTATAATTAAGAAATTGAAAAGAATGGGGGAAACATAAAAGCACTATTAGGCAATGTGGGAAATCAAATAGCTCTGTCTTGGTTAAGGAGATTATAGAGATTGCATTACACTGCTTTCTGGCCCTGCTGAAAACAGCTGACCAGTGTCTGGTTAATGTGTATTCAGAGGTTGGATCCTGCCTGTGCTCATGAATTCCTTAGACCATGTTATCTATGGAATATCTTATCTTGTTCACCACCCTGCTTTCCAGCATCTGCTGGCATGTAGCCATTGACATATTGCCGTGATTTCCCTATAATGTATTCCTGATAAATATGGGAGCTTGAGAGTGGCCTGGGATGACTTCCCTTAGCCTCCCTCTCACCTCTCTTGACTTGTGGAGTCTTAAGTAATCCTTTCTGCTGTCCTCAGCTTTGCTGGACAAAGTCAAAAGCCGAACCCACAGCTGGTGACCCTAAAGTGATAAGCCAAACCTGCAAGGTAAACACCACAGTAATAACTGTTGCAGGCAGGACCTACCAAGAAATGCTAAAATCACTGAGCAAAAGTTTGAGGAGAAACAGGATAGTAGCACAGTCCCAAACTATTCAAGATACTCATCAATTACAAAGGGAAAAATAGTAACTCAGGAGAGAAACCTGGCAGACATCACCGTTAACAAAGTGATCATGGTTAATATCATGAGTAAAAAGCCATCTCAGCATTAGACACTCCTTGATATGATACACTGAAAGGGACCCAACATTATCTCTATTTTGAGAGGAGAAAAAAAAAAAGCATAACCCCAACATAAGCATGAAAAAGCATCAGACAAACCCAAAATGAGAGACATCCTATAAAACCAACCAGTATTCATCAAAAGCGTCAAGGCCATGAAAACCAGGAAAGGAGAAGTGTTACAGGTTAGAGGAACTAAGGAAAGATAATAAATAAATAAATGCAATACAGGATCCTGGACTGCATCCTGGAGCAGAAAAATATTATTAAAAAAAAAGTGAAATTCAAATAAGGTCTAGAGCTTAATTAGTGGTGATACTATGAAAGATCATTGTTCTGCTTCATACTTTCTTTTTTATATTTTCTAAATTTTTTACAATAAAAAAATTTGTTACTTTTTCCTTTCCAGTGTTTATTCAAAATTATAGTGATCATAAAAGAATATGTAAGCAGCAACTTTACTTACTGCTCACTTTGCTTCCCACCCACACCTGCCATAGCTATTTTTTTTAGCATTCTTAGCATAACAGCATTTGTTATATGACAAAGGTATGGACACCATGATTACTGTGTGAAAAGCGCTCTATAGTCAAGGGCTCTGTTAGCCATGGGCTGTGCAGCATTGGAGAAACAGAATTATAATTAAGGGTGACTTTTTGCCTAAATTTTTTTTAATTTTTTATATGTTTTTTTAAATTTATTTTTGAGAGTCAAAGAGAAACAGCGCGAGCAGGGGAGGGTCAGAGAAAGAGAGATACAGAATCCAAAGACAGGCTCCAGGCTCTGAGCTAGCTGTCAGCACAGAGCCCGACATGGGGCTAGAACCGACGAACCGTGAAATCATGACCTGAGCTGAAGTCGGACGCTTAACCGACTGAACCACCCAGGCGCCCTAAAATTTTTTAACAAGGTTCTAACAATAAACCTTATTAAATACATACAGTTGACCCATGAACTAACCTCCCACACTATCAAAAACCCAAAAGTATAACTTTGGCTCCCCAAAAACTTCACTACTAAGATCCTACTGTTGACCAGAGAAACCTCACCAATAACATGAACAGTCCATTAACACATATTTGTATGTTGTATTATACACTGAAATCTTAAAATAAAGGAAGCCAGAGAAAAGAATCTATTAAGAAAATCACAAAGAAAATACCTTTGCAGTATTTTACTGCATTAAAAAAAATCTGCATATAGGTAGACCTGCACAATTCAAATCTATGTTATTCAAGGGTCAACTGCATTTTTAAAATTTTTTTAAATTAAAAAAAAATTTTTCAAAAAAAACAAAAACAAAAAAAACAAAACAAAAAACAAAAAACAAAAAAAAAATAAAGTACATAAAATTCAAAAAAAAAAATTTTTAACATTTATTCATTCTTGAGAGACAGAGACAGAATGCAAGCAGGGAAGGAGCAGAGAGAGAAAGGGAGACACAGAATCCAAAGCAGGCACCAGGCTCTGAGCTGTCAGCACAGAGCCCGACGCAGAGCTCAAACCCACAAACCGTGAGATCATGACCTGAGCTGAAGTCAGACGCTCAACCAACTGAGCCACCCAGGCACTCCCTCAACTGCATTTTTTAAAATGAGGTACAACATATATCTACCCTGGACCTAGCAACCTCACTTGTAGGTACAGAGTAAAAAAATTAAGTATGTCCATGATATATAAAACAATATACATGAATCTCAAAATCATAATGCTGACTAAAAAAGGTCAGACAGAGAAGAGTACACATTGTATGATCCCATTTATATGAAGTTCTAGAACAGGCAAAACTAACCTATGCAGAAAGAAATTAGAATCCTTGAGGGTTGAGGGCAGGATTAACTGGAAAGGAGCACAAGGGAACTTTCTGGGATATGACAGGAATGTTCTGTATCTTAATCAGAGTGACAGTTACATGGCATATATGTTTGTCAAAACTGACCAAACTATAAATCTGATGCAATGTATTGTATTGTATGAAGTTATGCCTCAATTTTAAAGGAAGAGTACTGGGCGCCTGGGTGGCTCAGCTGGTTGAGTGTCTGACTCATAGTTCCGGTTCAAGCAGTGATCTCGTGGTTCGTGGGTTCGAGCTCCACCTTGGGCTCTGCGCTGGCAGTGCAGAACCTGCTTTGGCAGCTTAGGATTCTCTCTCTCTGCCCCTCCCTACCCTGTGTGCTCTCTCTCTCTTTCTCAAAATAAATGAATAAACTTAAAAAAAAAAAAAAAGGAAGAGTACTGATGGTGAAAATTTTTCATTTGGTTAAAGTCACCCATAATTTAAGTGGGTCATAATTATCCTAATAAAATGTGAAGAATGTTTTGTAGTTAAAAAAAAATAACCAAAAGAAATTCTGACACACACTACAACATACATGAACCTTGAAGACATTATTCTAAGTAAAATAAGCTAGGCACAAAAAGAGTTTCTATAGTATGGTTCCACTTCCATGCATCACCTAGAGTAGTCAAATTCATAGAAACAGAAAGCAGAATGCTAACTGTCAGGGACTGTCCAGGGGAATGGGAGGTAGTTTGGGAAGATGAAAAAGGTCCTAGAAACAAATGATAGTGATGACTGCACAACACTGTAAATGTACTTAATGCCAATAAACTGTACACTTAAAAGTAGTTAAAATCCTACTCCTGAAATCATTATTACACCGTGTTAACTTACTTGGATTTAAATAAATTTTTTTAAATGGTTAAAATGGTAAACTTTGTTATGTGCATTTTATGACCAAAAAACAAATGCACAAATACAAGATAAAAACTCTGAAATCCAATTAATCTGCTTATATGGTTGCTTAGCTCAGAAGAATTGTGGAGGAACAACTGGGTGGCTCAGTCAGTTAAGTGTCCGACTTCAACTCAGGTCATCATCTTTGAGTTCATGAGTTTGAGTTCCATGTTGGGCTCTGTGCTGACACCTCAGAGCCTGGAGCCTGCTTCAGATTCTGTGTCTTCCTCTCTCTGCCCTTCCCCTGCTCACACTCTGACCCTCTCTCAAAAAGAAATAAACATTAAAAAAAGAAGAACAACTGTGGAGCTCTGCCTTGCTTGAGTTCTTTGAAAAGACTCAATTATTCCTTTCTGAATCTTTATGGGTATGACCCAAAAGCAAACAGGCTCTACATTTTTCTCTCATTTTATTTTAAATCTTAGATCTACTGAGTTAATCATGGCAAAGGTCAGTGGTGTTTGTCTCCTTCAGAGCAATGATCCTTAGTCAGTTAGGGGTTATAGATGCTTCTGAAAAATCGAATAAAAGTCATAGGCAAGTCAGGGAGAAGAGTGGAAGTTTCAGCTCACCTTCCTTGGAAACATCCCACCCTACTCCCCTTGACCTTGAGACTATCAGCACACCCAAGCTGAATCCGTCTGTCCACTTAGAACCAGAATACACTCAGGGTGCCTGGGTGGCTCAGTCAGTTAAGCGTCTGACTTCAGCTCAGGTCAGCTCAGGTCATGATCTCACAGTTCGTGAGTTCGAGCCCTGCATCGGGCTCTGTGCTGACAGCTAGCTCAGAGCCTGGAGCCTGTTTCAGATTCTGTACCTCCCTGTCTCTCTCGGACCCTCCCCTCTCTCTCTACCCTCTGCTCTCTCTCCCTCTCTCTCAGAAATAAATAAAACATTAAAAAAATTTTTTTAAAAACAAAAAAAGAACAAGAATACACTAGCACTACCCACAACACTTACCTCATGCTGGGAATGGCGTGGTAACCCAATCGGAAGCGGAGTTTGCTGGACCCAGCAAAGTCTGCAATCATCTTTTCCCCCACACTGTGCATGTGTTTGAGGAGCTCAACGTGTTCCCTGGTGACAGCCTTCAGACTGGAAATGGAAGCCCATGGTAAGACCAGCCAGTGGTGACGAGCCTTGGGGTATTTATCCTTAATCACCACCACCTGCTCATCTCTGTAAACCTAGCAGAGGGGTACAAGACAGGGAAACAGATATCTACCACACATGCTCTGCGTGTCAGGTACTGTCATATTCACTAACTCACTTCATTCCCAACATAATCTTATACCAAAGGTGTCAGTATCCCAATTTTGTCAGATGACAGCAGAGACTCAGATGAGTGTCTTGCACAAAGTCACATCATTACTAAGTGGGAAATCTAGGATTCCAAAATCCTAGCAGATCTAACTGAATCCAGAGCTGTTTTCAAGCACCGCACTACAGAGAATATGCAGGAAATGCACAGTATAAAAGAGTTTCTAAGGATTTGATGTAAAATCCTGACAGGCATAAATTCAAACGCACCCTTCTCCACTCTAACACAGCAGACCATGTGACACAATCATGTGTTCCAAGAAGCCCTATCATTTCTGGCCCCTTGTCACCCCAGAATGTAATTTAAGAATTCACAGACTCATCCCAGGACGATGCCTGACTATTAATCCCAGGGCAGCCCAGTAACTGCAGTCATAATACATTACCTGACACACCCTTGGAAAAAAACCCACTAAGGTTAATTCAACTTCCTTTAATAGCACCCAGAAGTTTAGGAGAAACAAGGAAGAGGAGATCTTCATTTGAAGAACTTAGCTTCTCTCCAAAGAATTCCAGTTGCTAACTTACTGACAATGGGAAAAGCCCTTGTTCTTACAAAGTAGCCCAATGAAACAAATCTCATTCAGAAGGATTGATCTCCTTTGCTTTCATTTGTCGTTATGATCTCTGTGGAGTAGCCACTTAAAACACGAAATACGTTTCAATGCCAAAATTTTATTCTGACCTGCATTTTGGGATCCTGCATAGAAATTTTCAAGCCTTGACTCCAGTGGCCCAATGATTCCTGAAACAAAAAGGGGCTATGTAAATTGCAAATGTCAGTAGTTGTATTTGGCATTAGTTAATATTGTATGTGTCAGCAAAATGCAACCAAACTTAGTAATAAGATTCATTTTTTAAAGATTTAAACTATATCTGGGGTGCCTGGGTAGCTTAGTTGGTTAAGTGTCCGACTTCAGCTCAGGTCATGGTCTCAAAGTTTGTGAGTTTGAGCCCCACGTCAGGCTCTCTGCTGTCAGCACAGAGCCCACTTTGGATCTTCTGTCCTCCTCCCTCTATCCCCCCCGCCCCACCGCCTTACCCATGCCTGCTTGCTCTTTCTCTCTCTCAAAAATAAACATTAAAAAAAAAAGAATTAAACTATATCCCCTTTACTCAATCTTTTATCTTTATAACCAGAAGCCATCTCCATTTTCTTCCTATACAGTAGTCAGAGCTGTGTGTCTAGACAAAGGCAGGAAATGCCAGAGTTTGAACTGCATCTTCTTTGCCCTCTCCCGCTCCATCTACAGCCTCATACATTTCCACTTTGACATCAGGATGTGAATCACATGATCTATGAACAGTGTTCCAATGCTAACCCTCTGCAGATACACATATGACTGACCCATTTCAGCAGTACACCGCCATTACCTCCCTACCTTCAGGTGGCTTACCTCAGGAATTCAAGAAAAATGTACATAAAGGGACATTCACCCAAATGACTGGTGACACAAACAAGTGACTCTTTCATCATGGTTAATAACCTCTGTCATGGTTAATAACCCCTTACGTGTATCTGAGCTTTACAGTGTACAAAACAATTAAGCAGTCATTATATTTCATTTAATCTCCAGGTCATCTATCAAGCACACCACCCTCACCTTTTTGGTAGATGCATCTTTCCCCTTCTTTGAGGGCACAGAGCATTGGCCAGAGTCACTTCCAGGTTCCAGTCCTGTATGGGACTCAGCTTCCTGGGCAGCACCCCTTTCTATAGAATCATTGTTGCCTGACCTCTTTCTCTTCCTGTGTGTTTCCAGGCCAGAGCTCTCTGCCTCTTCCTCAAACTCTACAATATATGGATAAAGTTCATTCACCATGTGGAGAACCTGGCCAGGTTGCAGCTTCACCTCTTGGTCCTTCCCAATTATGACTGAGTCAATGCTGGTGGGATTAACCCCTACCTGTAGAAAAATCAGAAAATAATTACAATGAGAGCAATAACACCATTAGCAACATAGCCACTGCTATGCTAACCACTTACTGCGTGCCAGATACCACGCTTAATGTTCACTGATATCATCCCATCGCTTTCCACACATGACAGAGCTTTCACTGGCTGGCACAGACACCACAAGAAAATCCAAATTACAAACACACATACCTGCTTTACCTTGACATATCCTTTGTTACACTCTGCTTTCAACTGTACTGAAAGAGATTGAAAAAAGTTAAACCTAAATGCCACAAAGAACCAAGCACATGCCCCTATGCTCCCTACAGGACAATGAAGCCTCATTCCAGGAGGGGTTTCCTCAAAGGCCTATGAGCAAAATCGCCTATTACGGAGGTGGCTGAGCTCGAATCCTTCCATAAAATTTCCAACAGCATACATGCTCCCTTAGCTACTGCTAACATTCCTATGAAGCAGGTTCACGGATTCCCTACAAGTCTCCCTATTCCAGAGTCCTTGGCCTACTCAGGATCACAGACTCTGCAGTCAGAGAAAGGACCCAGTTATCTCATAAGCTCTTGGCTCATTATTAAATCAGGCTTCCATTATTTAATAAAACCATCAGATGCCTTCAGTAAAGAAAAGCAAAAAGATACATTCTTGGAAAACAGAAGTTCAGCTGGCCTTGGGCAGGCAGAGTGCATAGAACATTCTAGAAAGAGGACTGCAAGGACAGAACAGTCTGGGCATATGTGGGAAGAGTTAACATCAAACACTTGTGAGTGAGACAAGGTGCAGAGACACTACAGCTGCTTTCCAGGGAGGACAGGCAGGAGACAGGCTGACATACACGTCCTACAGTTGCTGTTGTGAGAAGGGGACAGAGAGTGAGAAGCAGTGTCCCCTGTATCTTGGACACAGCCAGCTCAAGCATGGGTTCCCCTACCCCCTCACAGACTCCAAGCACTGAGAAACCCTGTTCTGAGGAACACACTGTAGGCCGGAGGCCTGGTCGCAGTGAGCAGGTCAGAGTTTACATGGAAAAAAATGAGGTACACAGTACAGCTTTTTCCTAAGGACCTTTCATTTCATTAAATCCCAGGAGAGGCATTTCAAGAGCTGGATGCCATAGTCTTATAAAGACAACAATCTCTGTGTGAGGTATTATGCAAAGGATGGAAGTATACCATCACTTTTCAGACATGGTTTCAGGCTGGAGATCCCATAATGCAACTGTCTCACTGCCCAGTGAGGAATCTCCCTGGGCAAAGCAGGGTGCAGGGTTCGGTTCCATCACCCCATACCAACAGGATGGAACCTGCCTGCTCCTAACACTGAATATTAACCACTTCCAGAGAGTGGGATCAGGGATGACTGGGGCCCATATCGTTTACGGTAGACAGAAGATTTCTATCAATAGCATCCAGGAAATGTGCATCCTTGGTTATCATTATCCTAAGGAACAAAACACAATACTGCACATTGCTATGACCAATTACCTTGCTGTCGAGAACATTTCTTGTCCATGATCTTGGTCTCTGGGCCACGCCCAACCACAACTGTCTCCAAATGTGGAAGTCTGATTCGCTGGTGCTGGTTATCCTGTCTCACCAACCAGCACACCCGCATCATTACTCTGAGAAACAAAACAGAAGAGAATCACTGGAAAAATTAGCACAAGTCCTTCAGGGCCACACCCCAGCACCCCCACACATGCCAGCTACCAGCCGTTCATCTTGAGGCCAGTGACTTCACCTAGGTCTCAATTTTCTCACTTGTAAAACGTGATAATGACAGGACTCATGAGGCTGTTGTGAGAATTAAATAAGATACCGTATGTACTTACCTCTGTGCCTAAATCATACTAAACAATCAAATATTTATGTTTTTTTACATACTCTATGTGCTGGCCATTAGGCTACATGCTGAGGATAAAATAATTAAACATTGTCCCTATATGCTTGAGAGGCCTGGAGTATAGTGGGGCAGATAGACTCATACGTTAATTATTACAATATAATGTGATAAGCACTATAAGGGACTAACCAAATATGGCATTTGCCCAGGGAAAGGAAGGACTGACTCTTGTGGGGAGTATCAAAAATGGCTTAATGAGGAAGGGAGATTTATGCTAAGTTTTCAAGGATGAGAAGGAATTTGCCTGGCAGAGAATTAAGGACATAAGAACAGAGGATGTTCTTCAGTCCATAGGCATCTTTATGTGTATTACAAGGTTTCCTTTCCTTGGGGCACCTGGGTGGCTCAGGCAGTTAAGCATCTGACTTCAGGTCAGGTCACAATCCTGCAGCTCATAAGTCTGAGCCCTGCATCTGGATCTCCACTATCAGCACAGACCCCCGGAGAGGCCGCTTTGGAACCTGTCTCCCTCCCTCTCTCTGCCCCTCTCCCCACCTCAAAAATAAATAAAACATTAAAAAAAAAATTTCCTTTCCTTAATCGTCATAACATACCAATATCAGAATACATTTTACTGCCATCTACCAGAAGACTGTCATAATAAATACACAAACCTACAATGTCTAAAGAGTGCATGTGGCACCTTAGTGCCATACACAACCTGCACAATAGAGGTGCGGGTTTTCTTTTGAAAACAACCTTTATGGTCACAGAGAGTATCAATAGAAGAGTCAAGAAATTTGGGAGAAAGATGAGGCCTGAACAAAGGCAAAGCAAAGGGAATGGAGAGGAAGAAGATCCAGAAGAAACTGTGAAGGTAGATTTAATTACTTACTGTATTTGAGGAATGACAAAGGAGTAACCGAGACTTCGAATTTGGAAATAGCCATTTATCAAAATGAGCAATATATGAGGAGACATAATTAGAAGTTAAATGGCAGACGAAAAAGGGATGCTTTCAGACCGAAACACAGATTACATTTTCTGTGGAAGATCCACAGGTCAAGGTAGGATATGTGGGTAAAAGCTCAGGGACAGGAATGGACTGACTATATGTATTTGAGAGGCATCAACAGGTCAGAGAAGGTGAGGCACAAGATCACCTGGAGAGGTAGAGCAGGGAATTATGGGCAGGGACAGGACTGGGATCTTTGGGATACTTCCTCCCCCACCCCCACTCCTAAAGCTTATTGCTCAAGCCTCTAATTCTCTCTCTTTGAGAAATGTGCCCTGCAGGCAGCACTTATCAGGCCCTCTGCACAAGCTCTGTATCCAAAAGGAAGAGAAAAGAAACAAGATTTTTGAAAGTCAGAGTTTCATTACCATCTGCAAAGGAGAATGCAGAGTGAACAAATGATTGCTGAGGTGCAAAGTCACAGAAATTGGATCAGTCAGGAAAGATTTTGGAAACCATCCAACTGAGAAGGCCAAGAAGACTGATAAGGAAAATAAGCGGGAGAGTACATTCCGGTTTTTAAAGGCACAAGCACAAGGCAGATTTCAGCAATAAGTCACCCGTGAGGGGTGGGAAGCAGACCTTGTTGGCTGCCCAGAGGAGCTGCCCCAGAGTTATCAAAAATGGCAAAGGTGCTGAACACTAAGCTGAAAAGCTTAGACCTGATAATCAACAAGAGACAACTGCCAGGTTACTGAGCTGCATAGCAAAGGAAAAGGACAGCTGGGCGTGGGCAGGCAGGAGTGGAGAAGTCTAGAGTCTGAGATGAGTCAGGAGGCAGTCAACATACTGTGGACCACAGTGAGGTCCAAAAGTTGCAGGTCTTTGTGAAGGAGTGGATGCAAGGCATGAAGAGTCAGCTGTAAATCTAAAAATCTAAACCTGGAGCCTCTAGTGATGATGGTGCTATACGCACGTCCCACTTTTAAATGCGGTGTGTTCAGAGAGGCATCTGTTTGCACTTGCTGGAAACTGATGAATGAGCAGGAAGCGGACTGAGGAATGAAGTATGTCTTCATCAGGCTTTGAGAAATAAGTCACGTGGTGACTGACTACTCACAGTCCTAACAAAGGAAATGTGGAAAGAGCATAGTTTGAGAGCAGGGACAGGAAGGAATCTGATGGGCAGCTGAGAACATGGCTGGCTGTTGTAGGATAATAGGAATTACCCCTCCTGCCCTCTACACACACTAATTCCTCTCAAAGTTCTCAAGTTATGTACTACTTCTTGAGAAGCTAAACCAGTGACTCCACAATGCTTATGCAACTACCCTTAAGCAACATTTTGGCCCATTTTAGTCTTCAGTTCCATTTTCTAGGAATGAAGCATTTTAGAATATGGGGAATGCATAATGATGGGTGCTCCTGAATCTCAATATAGTCCATACAGTGAAACTCCATAAACCACAAGCTCTAAACCAGCAAAGTCCATTTCTTGCTTACCAATATAGTCCCAGCACTTAATACACGCCATACAAGAATACAGTACATAGTCGCAAGTGAATGACCAGACAATAATCCTTTCCAGGTTCTCCGGCCTTCCTTCTCTCTCCCCTGCTCTGGCTCCTCTAACGCCGTCCTTCGCTCCTCCTCTCCTTGGACAATCCCATCTTCACATCTATGTGGATAAATCCTAATTCTCTATTTTCCAACTCCCTACTTTTCATTCCAGAGTTGTAGGAATTGGTCAGAAAAAAATTCTGGTTATATCTTAAGGAACCAAGGGATCTGATAGGCCACACAAGCCCAGGAATCTGAGAATGTGGAACAGTGCTGTCCAGTAGAATTTTTCGCAGTGACGGAACTGCTATAAAACCTAAGTTGTCCAATAATGTAGCCACTATGTGACAATCAAGCATCTAAAATGTAGCTAGTGTGACAGAGGAACTAAAATTCTTAGATTCTCTTTCTTAACTTACTTTTAAATAGCTACATGTGGCTGAGGGCTCCCATGATATCCAATCCAACTTGCCCAACCCAGATCAGTCCCAAACTCCTCAAGCTTGAGGTTAAGACCCTCATACTCTAACCCCACAAAGGTTACTTATGTTGCCTCCTACCTCCTTTCATAGAACTAGCCTCACCTTTTCCTTCCCCGAGACTCACATACGTTCCTTCTTACACACAAATACATCACTCAGGTATGATGTACTGAATCATGTCTCCCAAGTAAGTCATTCTCAATATGATCTCCAGGCATTGGGTTATACTCTTTCCTCCCTCCCAGAATCCCAAATCCTTCTCAACTTCCAAGTCCCAGCTCCCCCCAGAGGACTTCTCTGAACTATCTTTTCTTCCCTACCAAGACATATTGCTATTGGGTGTGGTTAATTTACCTTCACAGTTCTCTGAAAATTAAATGTGGATGTAAGTCTACTGTCCGAATGAGATTATAATCTCCTTGTAAACAGACTGCATCAGTGCCCATCCATACAGAAAACTCGGAGGAGGAAGGGTCTCTAAAGATCACTGTCCTGGGCTAGGCCTGGCCTTATACTTCTGGATCCTCTGGAGTCCAGCACACCTTTATCAAGTGCATACTATGTGCTAGGCACTTGTTAAATGTCTTACTTTATCATCTCATTTAATTTTCACAGCTCTCATCCTAAGAAAGAAAAATTTAAGGCCTAAGAAAAAATAGGCAACATGTACAAGCCACATAGCTAATGTGTGCCAGGGACAGGATTTGAATCAATTCTAAAGAATAGATTCTTGGAGTGCCTGGGTGGTTCAGTCAGTTAAGCATCTGACTCTTGCTTTCAGCTCAGGTCATGATCTCATGGTTCTTGAGTTTGAGGGCTCTGTGCCATATAGCCTGCTTGGGATTCTCTCTCTGCCCCTCCCCTTCCTCTGCTCCCACTCTTGTGCTCTCTCTTTTTCTCAAAACAAAAAAACTTTTAAAAGGGGGGGGGGGCAACTGGGTGACTCAGTTAAGCACCCGACTTCAGCTCAGGTCATGATCTCATGGTTCTTGAGTTTGAGGGCTCTGTGCCATATAGCCTGCTTGGGATTCTCTCTCTGCCCCTCCCCTTCCTCTGCTCCCACTCTTGTGCTCTCTCTTTTTCTCAAAACAAATAAACTTTTAAAAGGGGGGGGGGGCAACTGGGTGACTCAGTTAAGCACCCGACTTCAGCTCAGGTCATGATCTCATAGTTCATGGGTTCGAGCCCCATTTCAGGCTCTGTGCTCACAGCTCAGAGCCTGGAGCTTGCTTCAGATTTTGTGTCTCCCTCTCTCTCTGCCCTTCCTCACTTGCACTATCTCTTTCTCAAAAATAAACATTTAAAAAAAATTTTAAAGAATGGTTTCTTAATCACTACACCATATACCTTTTGTCTTCATTCAATCAATCAAAATTACTTCATGCCTACTATGTGCCTTGTGCTATTCTAGTACTGGGAATAAAGAAATAATATGTCTCACTCATATGATGCAGGTATATCATTCCTGTCTTCAAAAGGCTCAGAGTCTTGCAAGGGAGAGAAACACAAAAACACTTAAACAAATGTAGTAAGTATAAGGATTGGTCTGTGCAGACTATTATGGGAGCACAAGGCTGGAATACCCAACCCAGACTTGGAGAAAGGAGAGGTCAAGGAAGATTTCCTACAGAAGGTAGACCTAAAATGAGTCTTATATATAAACTAAGTTAATTAGGTGAAAGGGTCATTCTAATTAGGGGAGAATGAGTGGATAAAGGAAACGGAGAAGATTCAAGTCAAAGGAAACAGCAAGGGTAATACATAAAGAAATAGCATAGTGTACATGAAAAAGTGGTTCAGCACTGCTGCAATCTAAAGCATGAGGCAGACAAGAGGCTGGAGACACAGGTCCAGAATAAGCAGAGCCCTGGGTGACTGGTGACAAGTTCAAACTTTAGAAGTTCCACTGGATTTTGCAATTCACTAAACAATAAATATTTGCTAAATGAATGAGAAAAAAAAAAAGATCAAATGAACGGACAGATCTTTAAAGATTACAAATCAGGGCTTTGTCACAGATTTGTTTTCAAAGATCATTTGGTGGAGGAAGGTATGTCTTAGTTATATCATCTCATGTAAGGAGAGACATGTGGAGAACAGGACTGGAGGTGGGGAAATCAGTCAGAAGGCCATCATATTCCAGGTGAAAGACGATGGTGCCTAAAGTAGTACAATAATAGGGATGAAGAAGAGAGCACAGATTTGAGAAATACTTAGGGGATAAAATCCTCAGGACTTAGTGATGCAGATGATAAGATCAAGTTCAAGCAAGACATGGAGTTCAATTTCAGGACTGTGAATGTGAACAGTCTGTGGGACTTGTAGGCAGAGCTGTCCAGCAGTGTGGTAAGAAGTGAGAAGGAAAGTTAGAAAAGAGGTCTAAGCAGACAACTTTGATTTGGGAGCATGTAGAAGGCAGTTAAAACCAAGCTAGTTGATGTGCTCACTCAGGCAATGTGTACAGAATGAAAAAAGAAGTGGGCCAAAGTCACAAGCCTTGGAAGCACCTAAAATTTCAGGGGAGGAAGTAAAAAGACTAGCCACAGGAGAAATGTCTGGTGAGGGAAGCATATGGAGAAATACCTAGAATGAAAGCTCCTAATGGGAAGGCACTTTATCTTTCTCATCTCTGTATCATAATAAATATTTGTTGAATAAGACAGCTGAATGTATTGTCCTGGAAAGAAAAGCAATAGGAAGTGAGAGTTTCAAAAACAACAAAGGAAGGAGTGCCTGGATGGTTCAGTCAGTTAAGCATTCAGCTCAGGTCATGATCTCACAGTTCATGAGTTTGAGCCCTGCGTGGGGTTCTGTGCTGACAGCTCAGTGCCTGGAGCCTGCTTCGGATTCTGTCCTTCTGGCTCTCTCTCTCTCTCCCCATCCCTCCTCTGCTCATGCTCTCTCTCTCAAAACTAAAAAAAATTTTTTAAGAAGTAACAGGGGGATCCAGTAGTGACTGAAAAATGTCTATCTGATTTGATAATCACTGTGACCTTAAGGTTAAAATTTCAGGAGAATGATAGGTCTGAAAGCTAGACTGTAGAAAGGAGTGAAAGGTGACGAAATGGAGACAGAATTTAGAATACTCTAAAAAAGTAGGGGGAAAGACTTGCTGAATGACAGCTAAGAGAAGATGGATCACTAAGAACTTTTCCTTTCTTTATAGCTTTGGGGGGTAAGAGCCAGGTGACCAAGGATCAGAGAAACCTGAGTATGTTGACATATGACTAGGACATAGTCAGAGGCAGAAAAGATAAATGAAAACAAGGTCTCATTGATGAAAAGAAAGGTGAGAAGCAAAGATACAGGGATCTGCTTTGGTAAGAGGAGACAGCTTATCCTGAGAGTAAAAGAAAGGTAAAGATGGGTGTAAGACGAGACGATTTTTTAAGAAGGGAAAGCAGGGACAGAAATTGAGGGAAAGCATATCCAATGACCTCAATTTTCTCCATAAAACAGCAGATAATAGAGTGAGGTGTTGGGGAGCTTAATGAACAGTTGAAAAAAAAAATCAATATAACATAGTGGATAACACCCAAGCCTCTTAAGTGCAACTGCCTGAGTTGCAGCATCAAGTCACTGTGTGCCTTGACACCAGTTATTTAACCTAAGCCTTTATTTCTTCAGCTGTAAAACATACAATTGCTATACAACACAGAGGTGTCACAAGGACTGAATGAGGAAGTATGCAAAGTTCAGTGTCTGGCCAAAAGTTAGCATTCATTCTAGCTATTTCTCCATATCCATTATCACTTGGTGAATAGTGAAGACAGATAAGAGGAGGAGCTAAGGGCATATTAAAAATCATCTGACAGTAGTGACTGTGCAACTAAGGTGAAAGGGCACAAATCTGTATTGTCTCTCTTATGTGTGTACAGCCCTGTTTCAAGTATTCTGATTCCCAACCTAAGTTAGATTCCCTAAAAGCTCTAAACCTGGACCACATTAATTCCAAGTAGAAGTTACACCCCTACTTTGTTGAACCACTATCACTGGCTGCCTGAGAAAAAGCTTGCTTCTTCTGGCCCTCCTATTAGACCTGTTGAAGACGCGGGGAAGGCCCCTCAAGTTCCTTTCAAGGGAGCGTTCCTTCTAACACGCCGAGCCGCCTTGGGCTGGACAGTGCCCACTCTCTAATCTTTTCTCTGCTTGCGTGGCGACCAAGCTAAGTACAGGTGTCGGGGGTACAGGTCAAAGAACCTGAGGTGGGCTGACGAACAACGATAAACGGCCCAACGGAGTTTGGGCCAAGTGAGAAGCCTAGAGCTGGAAGATGGAGTAAATCCTGCCGGGAAAGAAGCCATAAAACCGTTATTCAAAGAATATCCTTCAAGGGCAATAACGGCTTCGGCCCAGGACCCACACCCACGGCTTTCAACCCGGTCAGCAGAGGAGGTAGGCCGACAACCGCCTTACCTCGAAACGGTGGACACAGGTAACCTCACGTTACTCTTCGGGGACGCACCACTTCCGGCGCTGTGGGATGACGTCATGAGACAGGCCGGAGAGCAACCAGTGCCTGTCCAAAGATTGGCTGAAAGGGTCTTGCCAAACGCCCAGATCGGGAAGCGTCCGCACCGATTGGCCCCTCACGGGGCCGAAGTCGTAGTGCGGTTCCTAACAGCAATCCCGCTGGGGACGAGCCCTCTCAGCCTCTCTCCATGCCGAGAGCATCTTCCCTGTTACCACCTCTCCGTCTCTGAGTCCGGAGAGACGTTAAGTAACTATTCCCTCTGTGGCCGTTTCTAGGCAGCTGGTGCAGTGTCTTGCCACTCCCTTCGTTAGCAGAAGCTTACTATCCTTAAGGCCATCTTTCCCGCTGTAAACAGTATCTCCTGTGACACTGTTTTTATGCCCCCTTTCAAAATTGCAACCGGCTTTCTTCCATTTCGGGGGAGAAGGGGCTGGAGGAGCTAGCGGTGCGGAAACCTGATAAGATTGTTTTAATGCTGTCTTCACTAGATGAACTAGCTGACAGGCAATTAGAGAGGAGACAAGAAGCAGGATGCTGGGATGAGATGGGTTTACTGATTTTTATAGCAATTCCAGGATATTACCTAAGAGTCATGTATTGCAATTATTCGAAGGAGTTTTAGTAGATGGAAAAATTCCTATCTTATGAGTGAAGGCATAGTTTATAATTTTTATCAAACTCAATAAAACCGAGCCTTAAGGAATCACATTTTTTTTTAATGTTTTTATTTATTTCTGAGACAGAGAGAGCGTGAGCAGGAGAGGGTCAGAGAGAGAAGGAGACACAGAATCTGAAGCAGGCCCCAGGCTCTGAGCTAGCGGTCAGCACAGAGCCCGATGCAGGATTCGAACCCACTAACCATGAGATCATGACCTGAGCTGAAGTCGGCCGCTTAATCGACTAAGCCACCCAGGTGCCCCAGGAATCACATTTCTTGATCAAGACTATTTCCTTCCATAGAAAAGCATAATCAACAGTATGATAGAGATACCAAAACTATCAAAACAGGATGGGAGAATCTTCCAGGAAACACAGAAAAGTGACTTCCTCTTTTTAGCAGAGATGATGCAGGTTTATATTAAGGTCACACCAGGAAGTGGGTGACCACAAGTAGCATCTTGGCCACACAGCCTCATGGTGGTGGATTGTGATTCACACTACTCTAGGTAAAACAAGGTGGCTCTGGTCACCTGACCAGTTCCCTCAGAACTAAGCTTCTCTTAGCCTCAGCTTCTACCTGACCTGCCTTGGTGTGTCTTGCATTCAAAATTGGATCGGATTATTCTAATTGGATTACATACCATATATTGTGCAAAATCGGGAAGTTTCCACGCCCAGTCTATTAAGTCTAGCCCTTCATCTACAGCATATTACTGCCCAGAGAAGCAGGGACACATGGCACAAGGGCATGGCAAACACTTAAGACTTTCACAGACCCCAGAACCAAAGATGTATCACAAACTAATACATAGAAATTAACAGAGAGTTGTAGTCTGTGGTATTATCCAATGTAGCGGCCCTCAAAGTATAATCCTTGGATCAGTAGCAGTAGCCTCACAACACCTGGGAACTTGTTAGAAACTCAAATTCTCAGGCCTTACCTCAGGCTTACTGATGCAGAAACTTTGGGGGTGTGGCCCAGCAATCTGTTTTAACAAGCCCACCAGGTTATCCTGATGCATGATCAAGTTAGAGATTCACTGTCAGAAGGCAAACACTTCAAACTGCACATCATGATAAATGTGTTTTGGGAGCCTGCCCAGGGCTTTTTTTGTTTTTCTTCTTTCAAATTACAAAAAAAGTTATTTTTAATTGTGGCAAAATACACATAACATAAAACTTACCATCTAAGCCATTTTTAAGTATACAGCTCAATAGTGTTTATAGTCACATCGTACTGAATCTATCTCCAGAACTTTTTAATCTTGCAAAACCAAAACTACATGTTAAACAACTATTTCCCCCTCTTCCAGACCTGCCAACCACCAATTTACTTTCAATTTCCATAAATATGACCATTCTAGATAGTGCACATAAGTGAAATCATGCAGTATTTGTCTTTCTATGACAGGCTTATTTCATTTAGCATAATGTCCTCAAGTTTCATTACTTGTGTCAAATTTTCCACTTTAAGGCTAAATAATGCTCTGTGGCATGTATACACCACACTTTGTTTATAACCTATTTGTCTGTCATTCGATGTTTGGATTGTTCCCATCTTATGCTATCATGAATAATGCCACTATGACCACGGTTGTATAAATATCTCTTCAAGATCCTGCCTTCAATTCTTTTGGATATATACCCAAAAGTGGGATTGCTGTGTCATAATTCTATCTTTGATATTTGAGAAACCAAATACTGTTTTCCATAACATCTGCATTATTTTACATTGGACACAAGAGTTCCAATTTCTCTACATTCTTTACAATGCTTGTTATTTTCTGCTTTTTTTTTTAAATAGCAGTCATGCTAATGGGTGGGGGCAGCTGATATCCCTTTGTGGTTCTGATTTGTATTTCTCTAATGATCAAGCGCCTTTTTTGGCTTGTTGGTTATTTGTGTATCTTCTTTGGAAAAATGTCTATTCAAGTCAATTTACCCCTTTTTTTTTCTTTTTGGGCCCCCCCTTTTTTTTTTACAAATAGTTTATTGTCAAGTTGGTTTCCATATAACACCCAGTGCTCATCCCTCCCCCCCTACACCCATGAGTCCTCAGTTTGTTCTCAGCATTCAAGAGTCTCTCATGGTTTGCCTCTCTCCCTTTCCCCCACCATTTCTCCCCTTCTTCTCCCCCATGGTCCTCCGTTAAGTTCCTCCTAATCCTCCTGTATGTGCAAACATATGATATTTGTCGTTCTCTGCCTGACTTATTTCGCTCAGCNGGGCCCACATTTTTAAATCAAGTTATTTTTTTGTTGTTGCACTATAGGAGTTCTTTTTGTATTTTACATATTAATCCATTGTCAGATATATGATTTGCATATATTTTCCCCATTTCATAGATTGCCTTTCCACTCCATTGATTGTGTCCTTTGATGCACAGAAATACTTTGATGTTGTCCAAGTTATCAATTTTTACTTTTGCTGCCTGTGCTTTTGGTATCATATCTAGAAATCATTCAAAGCTTTTCCCCTGTTTTATAGTTTTAGGTCTTATGTTTGGATCTTTGATCCATTTTGAGGTCACTTTTTACATGGTGTAAGGTAAGGGTCCTACTCCATCCTTTTGCATGTGGATAACCAGTTTTCCTAACACCAACTGTTGAAAAAATTGTCTTTTCCCCCATTGCATGGTCTTGAAACCTTTGTTGAAAATCATTTGACCATACGTGTGAGGGTTTATTTCTGGCTTCTCTATGCTATTCCATTACTCCATATATCTGTCCTTATACCAGTATCACCTGTTTTGATTTCTGTGGCTTCATAATAACATCTGAAATCAGGAAGTGTGAGACTTCCAATTTTGTGCTTCTTCAAGATCGTTTTGGCTATTCTGCTCAGGCAGTTTTAATTATTTTTTAATTCCACCAGTTAGAAATTGGAAGATATCACATGAAAATCAGGATTCTAAGTCTATTGAGGAAAAATTTTTAAAATCCAGCAAATTTCAGCAACAAGTAGCCAGAATTGTTAGTGATTACCACATGCTCCCTAGTTTGCCCCTGTCTCCACTCACACATTTATATAACCTGTCTGGTCCCTGAGGACCCTTCTTTGAGAATCCTAGTCTCAGGGAAAGGCAGTTGGAGCCAGAGGGCCAATCTGGGGAGATGGCAGTGGTCTACTCCAGAGAGTTGCTCAGAAGTAAAACTACAGAATCCTGGGAGAGGATATAGCTCAGAAACTTCATGTTGTTTTAGGGGTTTAGGGTAGGCGGAGATTGAGAGGGGTGTCAGAAAAGACCTATCTAAGGAAAGGAAAATAAGCCAATCCCAGAAAGATGAAAAGATAACAGACAAGTGAAGACTTGGTAGAAGAATATTCCAGGTCTATGATCTAGACCCAAAAAAAAAAAAAAAAAAAAAAAGAGCAATACACAAAAGCCCTACAGCAGTCCTTAAGTACATTCTTTCAGGCATGATAGAAGTCCAGTGGAGCTGAAAAGTAGTCAGTGAAAGGAAATGGAGAAATCTGAGCTAGGGTCAGATAGTAAACCATTCAGGAACTGTATGTGGATTCATCCTATATTCAATGCAAAATCCCTGAAGAGTTGGCTGGGGAAATAATATTATTTGATTTTTGTTTTATTGGATGTTGTGGCTGCTGTGAGGAAGAATAGATGAGGGGAAGAGCAAGAACAGAAAGGCTGACAGCGGTTAGGAATATAGTGATGTACTGCTAGGAATTTACCCAAGGGATACAGGAGTGCTGATGCATAGGGGCACATGGACCCCAATGTTCATAGCAGTACTCTCAACAATAGCCAAAACATGGAAAGAGCCTAAGTGTCCAGCAACTGACGAATGGATCAAGAAGATGTGGTTTATCTATACGATGGAATACTACATGACAATGAGAAAAAATGAAATCTGGCCATGTGTAACAACATGGATGGAACTTGAGGGTGTTATGCTGAGCGAAATAAGTCAGGCACAGAAGGACAGATACCATATGTTTGCACGTATAGGAGGATTAGGAGGAACTTAATGGAGGATCATGGGTGAGAGGAAGGGGGGAAATAGTTGGGGAGAGGGAGGGAGGCAAACCATGAGAGACTCCTGAATGTCGAGAACAAACTGAGGGCAGATGGAGGGGGGGAAGGGGGGTGATGGGCATGGAGAAGGGCACTTGTGGGGATGAGCACTGGGTGTTATATGGAAACCAACTTGACAATAAACTATTTTAAAAAAGGAATATAGTGATACAGTGTAAAGGATGTTCACAGCCTGGACAAGAGGGAAAAGATATACTGATCCAAGAGATATTTTGGAGGTAACATCAACTGGACAAGACATATTCTTCTCTGGGGGCAGACCTAGGTCAGATGCCAAATAAGAAGACAGTTAGTGGGGATAGGAAAAAAAGCTAGTGAGCTACAGAAACTTAGCTGCATGTTTCATATGTCCAAAAATGTCTCACTGTAAGCACCCAGCCTCTGGCCCCCAAGAGCCTTTCCTAACTGCGTACAGGCCAGAAATGAGAGAATCTATGCCCTTAGGAGCACTTGTGAATAATGTAGAGAAGTGGATGGGTAAACTTACTTCCTTCTCAGGGTGAAACAACTTTGAAGTATGTACAGCACTGTCTCCCAGAGGCTCTGCAGAAAAACTAAACCCCATTGCCCTGAGTGGCAGCCTGGACATTGGCTTACTTCCCATCCCAGTCTCACTTCTCCACTCCCCTACTGGTACTTCTTGGGATCATCTCCTAAATGACATACTCAAATCCTTGCTTTAGCGTGTTTCTGGGGGAATCCAACCTAACAAACTCCTCCTATTTTCTAATGATAACATTTTATTTCTTTTTATTTTTATTTCTTAAAAATTTTTAATGTTTATTATATATTTTTAATGTTTCTTAGTTTAATGTTTATTATTATTTATTTATATTTGAGAGAGAGAGAGAGAAGAGCATGAATGGGGTAGGGTTAGGAAGAGAGGAAGACACAGAATCTGAAGCAGGCTCCAGGCTCGGAGCCATCAGCACAAAACCCATGAACCATGTGATCATGACCAGAGCCAAAGTCAGATACTTAACTGACTGAGCCACCCAGGCACCCCTTATTTCCCTTTTTAGATAAGCTAGTAATTCCTACTATTTCCCAATTTTTTTATATAACAGCACAAAGATTAAATCATATTCACAGAATACACTGGGGTAAACATGAAAAACTTGTGAAAACAAATCATTACATTTCATTTATAATTAACCATGACAAGAAAAATTAAAAACAGAGTACTTGGAAAAATAGTATTGATTTTGGCTACATATTCAAATAAAATATTTTTATTTTTGAGAGAGGAGAGAGACAGAGTGTGAGTGGGGGAGGAGAGAGAGAGAGAGAGCGAGAGCGAGAGAGAGAGAGAGAGAGAGAGAGAGAGAGAATGAATCTGCAGCAGGCTGCAGGCTCTCGCTGTCAGCACGGAGCCTAATGCGGGGCTCAAACTCATGAACTCCAAGATTATGACCTGAGCTGAACTCAGACACTTAATGAAATGTACCCACCTAGGCTCCCCTTAAATATTTTTAAATTTTTCATAAGAAACTTGAGCATGTTTCTGTGAATATCATCTTTTTGACATTGGGTTTCATGATGAAATAAAATATTTTCTGATTAAAATTTTTAATGATAATCTTTTCAAATTCTTTATAGTC
Source organism: Crocuta crocuta (assembly GCF_008692635.1). Taxonomy (NCBI): domain Eukaryota; kingdom Metazoa; phylum Chordata; class Mammalia; order Carnivora; family Hyaenidae; genus Crocuta; species Crocuta crocuta. The sequence goes on from NW_027529603.1 coordinate 682,495, forward strand.
ACGTCTATAAATGGCACACCATAGAGAGGTTCTGTCCTATACATCACAGTGTAAACATGCTAATGTATCCATAAACTATACTCTACAATTTATCTTAAGATCTTCCACCTATGATTTACACTTTATTTTTTTAAACTCCTGCTTTTTGGACTGGGCTAACTTCCTACTATGGGTTGATCTCATTGCTTAACTCCCTCAAGGTTCTAAATTTCCAAGAGTTCAGGAAATAGTCACCATAATCCCAAATAGTGACATTCATACCATTGATGGTTCATGTTAGAACTTTTATTTCAATTCAGCAATTCTCATTTGTGTAAATCACAGATGTCATGCTGGTCTCTCCTTAAGTTTCTTACAAACATATTAAGAAGAAAGTCACAAGAAATTCTAACTTATCCTGCCCTACTTCCCACCGTTTCTTCACTGCCAGCCTTGTACCAGCAATACTGAACTTCTTACTGTTCAACCTCTTCCTCCCCAATACCCTGAGATAGATACACTGTCCCTCCTTCCCCCCCCCACTTAAATAAACAAATATTTATTATCTGCTATATGGTATGCACAGTTTCAGGCATGAGGAACACATAAATGGACAAAATAAAGTCCCCTCTTCAGTCTAGTGGAGAGAAAGCTGATAATGACACACAAACGTGTGAAAATAATACAAATTATACAATGCTGATTAAAAGAACCCTACTCGGGGTGCCTGGGTGGCTTAGTCGGTTAACCGTCCGACTTTCGCTTGGGTCATGATCTCGCGGTTCGTGGGTTCGAGCCCCGCGTCGGGCTCTGTGCTGACTGCCAGCTCGGAGCCTGGAGCCTGTTTCAGAGTCTGTCACTCCCTCTCTCTCTGACCCTCCCCTGCTCACGCTGTCTCTCTCTCTCCTAGAAATAAAAACATTAAAAAAAAAAATTTTAAAAGAACCCTACTCAAGGAACATCTGGTAGCTCAGTCAGTTAAGTGTCTGACTTCAGATCAGGTCATGATCTCAGGGTTTGTGGGTTCGAGCTCTGTATCAGGCTCTGCACTGACAGCTCAGGGCCTGGAGCCTGCTTCAGATTCTGTGTCTCCCTCTCTTTCTAACCCTCTCCCGCTTGTGCTTTCTCTTTCTCAAAAATAAATAAACATTAAAAAAAAAAAGAGCCCTACTCAAAAGCATTCATGCCATTTAAGTTCTAGAATAGAGAAAACTAATCTAAAATTATAGTGGAAAAAAATCAGAACAGTGATTGCCTCTCTAAAAGTAGGGACAGAAATTGACTGGAAAATGCACTTGAGAGAACTCTCTTGGTGATGGTGATATTCTGTATCTTGGTAAGAGTTTGGCTTAATGGATATGTGCATTTTTTGAAACTCATCAAAATGGTATAATTAAGACTTGTGCATTTCTTTCTATGTAAACTTCACCTAAAAAATCTTTAAACAAATATCTAACTCTAGTTAATGATATGCAAGCTGAAGTGTTGAAATCAAAATGTACTCTGATATCCACAATTTATTGAGGTGTATTTAAAAAGCAGGGGTGCCTGAGTGGCTCAGTTGGTTAAGCATCTGACTTCAGCCTAGGTTATGATCTTGCCATTCCAAGTTCAAGCCCTGTGTTGGTCTCTGCTGACAGCTCAGAGCCTGGAGGCTGCTTCATATTCTGTGTCTCCCTCTCTCTCTCCGCCCCTCCCCCATTCATACTCTGTCTCTGTCTCTCACTCAAAAATAAAAAATAAACTCTAAGAAAAAGGTAGATGAATAAAGAGAGATGAAGATAAATGAGACAGAGCAAGAAGAGTAAAATACCAATTATAGAAGCTAATGGTGGTTATATGAGATGAGCTAAGCTCTGGCCCAAATGCAATACTCAAATGTATTCCTTGATGTTCATGCTATTTTCTGGAATGTTTTTTTCTTCCTAATTCATCCTTGCCCCCTCTAATCCATTCACACTGCAGCTATAGAAAAGATTTCAAAACAAACCTGACCTTGTCACTCCCTACTTTCTGTGGCCCTCCATTGCTCATCCAATTAAGACTAAACTTATTGTTTAGTCTTTTACAGAAGGTCAAATCCCATCTACCACTCTCCTCTTGCCTATCCTTATACTCAAACACAGGGCCTTTCTCTCAATTTCTTTAACCCATTCAGTCAAGGTTCTTGAAAACGACTCTAGCTAACTTAAAAATGATAGGGCTCCCATTGGTACAATTCCCAAACCATATGAGTCCTCTACTATCCAGACCCTCAACCTCATAATTACAGATGGTTAACAATAACTTCAAGAACAGAAGGGCCTAAGATCTTGGCATTGTCACAATCAGCTCTTCTCACTAGTAAACAGATGTGGCTGTAAGAACTCACATGGACACCTGCATCCCACATTCTCCAGTGTCTTGGCCTCTAGCCAGATAAAATCAGAGAAGTTCTAGCTCTCCATTGGCTGGTACACTTATTTACTCATTCAACAAGTATTTCTGAGCACCTTCTACTTGTCAGGCATTGTTTTAGGTACTGTGGCTATCACCGTGAACAAAAAGTTCCTGATTTCAAAGGGCTTACAATCTATGTGGGAGGGGCAGACCATAAACAAGGAAATATACAGGTCATGTGGAAATAAATGCTGTAAAGAAAAAGCAGGATAGAAAGAGATGAGAATATTTTATTATGAAAGGCCTTTTCTGAATACAGACCTAAAAGAAGGCATGTAGATATCTAGGTGGATGGCGAAACATCAAAGGATTTTAATCAGACGAGTGACTTTTGGGTTTTTTTTAGCTCTTCCACCACCAACCACCCCACAGTGACATATTTTTAAAGGGTTACTCTAATTTTTTCATGGCACTGAATATCTTAAAAAGATAGAATGGTTTACAACTCTGCAATTTCTTCAAACCCTAATGTCTGTACGCATTCGCCATTTAGAGTGCTTCCTCTGTGTTAAGCAAGGGAACTAAGTGTTGAAGATGGAGAAGTCAAGTGAGACACAAGTCCTTCCTTTAAGGGACTTTCAGCCTGGTGAGCACAGGGCTGCTTATACTCATCGTTCAGACTTACCTCTGAGCTATTCTACTCTCCTAAGCCTGTCAGTATCCTTCCTTCCAGTCCTTCAGACACTGATATAGCTGCTCTTATACTTCAGACTGGATGCCCAGTGGCATTTTCCTGACCACGGTTTGGCTCCTCTTGGCAACAGATTTGTATGTCTACGCTTTTACACTATTCAGACAACCCCAGGACACTCCTATCTTGTCACTCTTTTCACCAGCAAAGCTCCATCTCTGCATGTCAAAACAACATAGTTTAATGAAATTTACTCTTTCTATATACATAGAATGACATAACTCTAAATTATATCATTTGTAACAAAAGTTCTTAACCACTCTCCAGAGGGCTTTTGATACAGAAGAGACCTCACCTCCCATCTGTGTGACTTCTTCCTGATGTCTTAGAGATACCGGATATGGCAAATGTGACTGAAGAGAAAAAGAACAAAAAGATTTTTTGGAAAATGTAGATTTACCCTCTCTGTGGTAATCTATTACTTTATCAGACTCCATTGATTCTCACTTCGCAGAATTTTTGCCCTTATACAGTCCTTCCCCACATTTATTCTGGACTTGACCAAGGGACTGGCCCTGGCCAGCGGGACATAAACAAATACAAGCCTTGATAAGTGCTTGCACATTATGGCCTGTCCTCTTGGGGTACTCCTCTTCAGAACCTAGCTGCCATGCTGTGAGAAGCCCAACTTAGCCATGTGAAGAGATCATGTGAAAGAAAACCAGGGTCCTAGTCAACAACCCCAGCTGAGCTCCTGGCTAACAGACAGCATGTGAATGACCCAGCTTGGAAGGACCCCCCCCAACCCTAGTTGAGCCTTCCCAGCAGTCACCGCACAGAACAAAGATGAGCTATCTTGCTAAGCCTTGCTCTGATTATAGAATTTTGAACAAATAAATGACTGACTGTTACATGGTATTAGATAACCAGAACACCCTTTTCTGAAAAAAAAAAAATAAAAGAGGCACTGTTTCTACTGTATGCTAGAATTCTGAAGACTGAAATGTATGAACTTCAGGCAAGGTTCAACTTCCCTAATGAGAGAACTGCCTTATACACTTGTGTAACTGTTAGCTTAATCAATGTGGCCCCATTCTTCTATAACCTCCATAAGGGAAGGGATTTGTGTGTCATGGTGAACACTGTCTCCTTGACCTAGAAAAGACCTTAGCACATAGTAGGCATTTAATATTTTAGTAAGTTAATTCACTTACCTATATTAGTTCCTATGTTTAGTAAGTAATTCACTTACCTATATTAGTTCCTATGTTTGAATAAAATAATAATTCTTTGACCATTATTATTAGCAAATATGTGTTTACTACCTGGAGATACTGTTTTAAGCACTTTACATTCACTCATTACCTATTTAGTCTTCACAATAACCCTATGAGCTAGGTACTTACATCATCCCCTTTTACAGATGAGGAAACTGAGGCACAGAAAGGCTAAATAGCTTGCTTTTTGCAGGGCCAGGATTCAAACTCAGGAGGTCAGTTTCCAGAATCCATATTCTTAGCCACTACATTACCTCTCCCAGTTTCTTGTCCTAAGTCTGGCAATGTCATTGCTGTTGAAGCAAGAATAGGGTAAGATTACACTAGGAAAAAAGAGCATCATTTTGATGAAGATATCACTTAGTGAGTTTATAGACAGAAAGCTACACATAGAGACTCAGTTCTGCTCTGAAACACTTCACAATGTCAATGACATTAGGAATGAGAGGTGGTGGCATCCTCCAGGAAGACCCTTATACCAGACCCTACCCCCAAGCCTCCAACTCTGCCAGCTAAAATGACCTGGAATGCCTGGGTGGCTCAGTCAGTTAAGCATCCTACTTAAGCTCAAATCATGATCTCAGTTTGTGAGTTCAAGCCCCGCACTGGGCTCTCTGCTGTCAGCACAGGGCCTCCTTCAAATCCTGCTTCCCTCTCTCTATGCTCCTTCCCTGGCCTGCCTCTCTCTTGCTCTCAAAAATAAATAAACATTTTAAAAAATAATAATAAAATAAAATGACCTGTGAACTCAGCTCAACCTCATTCCCCCTACAAGGCTGTAAAGAGCCCTGAAACAGTGACTGCTTACTCAGCACTGAGTCTTTTTTTTTTTTTTTTTTTTAAAGTAGGCTCCATACCCAGAGTAGGGCTTGAACTCTTGATGAGATCAAGAGTCAGATGCTCTACCAACTGAGCCACCAAGGTGCCCCAGCACTGGGTCTCTTTTAATGCCCATGCTACTGAACCTGTGACTGGTGCTCAGCACAGAAAACAATGGCAAAGGTGCTCCCTGGCATCATTGCAAGCCCTACCTCTACTCTAAAGGAAAGTCTGGACTTGGGAGTCTGGATTTAAGCCAGTAGCACTCTCAAGGTCACCTGCAAACTGACCTCCCAGCTTGATGCGTACAGTACTTTCTGAACCCAACACCACCACTAGCACCACCAGCAGACATACATACAAATATGCCTCTGGCCTCACTCCCATATTTGGAGAAAACATAAGAAATTTAACATAAAAATACTTAAGTGGCAATTTCACCCAAGACTGGAAGGATTCTTTCATAACTGTATTGCTAGATAGCTACAAAAGGGGTACAGAGTTGGGGAGCAGGATGGTAGGTATTAGAAATTGGAGGGGCCTTTCTAGAGAGAGTCTTCAAACTGGACCTTCTCCACTTGACATTCACTCAACAAATACTTTTGGACACCTGCTATATGCCAGGAACTGTGGTAGGTGGTAGGAGATAAAACATTGTGGAGCCATGATCACTGAGACAGCCCTCCACCTCAATTTAACCCACTGAATCTTTTTTTTAGTGTGCTGCCATCGGCTGTAAGAAGCATCCTTGTGAATTGGCCACCCTGTTAGGGATGCTGTCAAGGCCACTGCTCCTGATATAACACAATGTTCTCTTTATGAACATCCCCGGGAGACAGTCCAACCTGATCTCAGTTCAAGGAAAAGTGTTATTTCTCCAGAGTAATGGGTTTGTTCAGTTCATTATCAATGGACACCATGAACTGTGGGACCAATGAGGCTGTCAGCTTAGATATAAATTCATGTCTCAGCTGTAGCAAATGTGAAGGTCATTCCTACTTGCATTTTTAGCTTTGTCCCTGACTCTGTTTTGTCTCTACCTATGTTTTTTTTCTCCATTCTTTGCACTTTTAATTCATGGCATCTCGGTGTATGGAGGCGTGTGTGTGTGCCCGTAATTTTTTGTTTGTTTTTGGGGGTTCTTGTATCCCTAGAAATGGCTATGAACTCTTCTGGAAGAAGATATCACCATGAATGTTTATAATATACTATAAACATTTACATATATGCTATGTTAGACATATGTCCACAGCATGATGTGGGAACACAAGAGAACTCATAAATCTATCAAAAGCATAAAGAAGACTTTGCATAAAGATCATTGCTTGAGTTGTCTTTTGTTTGTTCTTTGTTTTGTCAAGGATGTTATAGAGTTCATTCACAATGTGACAAGTGTTAAAATTAAGTTGTTCCCAAGTGCAAAATATTGACAAAAAAATCTTGCAGAGATTTTTATGTCATTTCAGAGGTTCATGGGACACCACAGAAATTGTTTACAACAAATTGAGGCTACTTCCACAAGTTTCCTTTCACCAAGTATTTTTCTGACAAAAAGATCATGAGGACAAACAATTCATATCTACATCAGAATTTATGTGCAGAAAAGGAAATTCATATAGAACATCAAAATTAAATTGGAAAATACTTGATAACAAAGTGAGATGAAGAATTAAAATATTTACCTACAAGATATATATATATATATATACAAAATGTTATCAACTGAATTATTCAACTAAAGGAGGACAAAGAAAATTTAGAAATCTGAATTATCTAGATCAAGAGTTTCAGTTTGAAAAGGATATTAAGAATCATTTGGGGGCACCTGGCTGTCTCAGGTCATGATCTCACAGTTCATGGGTTCAAGTCCCACATATAGCTCTGTGCTGACAGCTCAGAGCCTGAAGCCTGCTTCAGATTCTGTGTTTTCCTCTCTCTCTGTCCCTCCTCTGCTCATGCCTTTCTCGCAAAAATAAATAAATGTTTAAAAAAATCTTTTTAATCATTTAGTTGCATATAGTTGCATACCTGTACAGCAGTATTCTTCCTTAATTCTTCATTCCACCTTGCAGGTAGACCCCCAGCCTTGGACTTTCCCTGGAATGTGTGGCTACCTGCGTGAGAACAGGGTGAGAAAAAGAATAGTTGCTGACACATTGTTTTAAGTGTGCTGGATCAGCAGATTATTTTTAAATACACTCAGTTTGAGATCCTTTTTTTTTTTCTTTTCTTAAAAAAGAGGTCTAGCAATATAAAAACTCCTATCAACCAACTGCATAGAGAGGACATTAAAAAAGAAATGTCAGAATCTCATGATATTTTCCACAATTTGCAAAAAGACAGCAAAAAACATGATTACATCCTTTCATCCTCCAACAGTATAAAAAATTGCAACCATCTTCCTTCACGTTAGAAAAAAGAAAAAGAAAAAGTAAACCAGCTATGTATCATGATGCTTTGCAGTTATCAATCAGGTCTGGTACTTTTTAAAGGGGATACTATTCTGTCTTTGCATTGGGAAAAATTGTTTACTTTTGACTTAGAGGGACTAACGAGAAGGCATTATTCTTTTTGCCCCTTTTCCTTTCTATTAGAAGTTTAAAAAACGTAAAAGTAAAACTATTAGAAAACTGCTCACTGCTAAGAGGAAAAGCTACTCTGAACCCAGCAATTGGTCATGTGGACATTTCCTGGAGGAGGGCAGCCCAGGTCCACAAGAAAGCCACTGTTGTGCTAAGAGGGCAGGAACCATCTCTGCTTCTGCACAACTTACAGATACTCAGTACCTGGCTTAAAGTCTGGCACAAAGCAATTCATTTATTCATTCAATGAGCATTTATTGAGTACCTACTCTGTACCAGGCAATGTTCTAGATGCCTGGGATGCATCATAAAACAAAACAAAGATCCTTGCCCTAGTGAAATTTTAGTTCTATTGGGAAAGGGGTATAGAGAGAAGAGACAACAGGTAAATAATGTGTTATGCCATGAGTGCAATGGAAAAAAAAAAAGTGGGGAGCAGGTTAAGAATTTGGAGTGCTGAGGAGGCATAGCAGACCACAACTGTGAATAGGGTAGACATTGCAGGTTTCATTGAGAAGATGACATTTAAACAAAGCCTTGAGGGAGGTAAGGAGCTCAGTAAACATTTGTTGATGAAATAAATGAATTAGAGAAAAATTAAGAAAGCAGGAAAATATTAAGGCATGTTCAGGGGATGATGAGAAAGCAACTTTGAGAAGGTAGGCTATCTGAGATGAATTTGGGAAGGAGATTGAGGCTCAGTTTAAGAAGGGTCCTGAGTGCAAAGCTAAAGGATATGGATTTACAAAATTCAGAGTTTACAAAGACCTCTCACTTAGAGTCATATCTCCAGCAAAGTTAATTTCATCTCCATTTTGCTAATAAGGAAACTATGCTTAGATAAGTTTAGTAATTTTCCTTAGATCACATAGCCAATAAGATGCAGAGCCAGAACTTAAAGCTGACTTCCATCTTCAGACCGTCCCTGCTGCCCTGTTACCTCTCCCGAGGAAATGTACACAGGTTGTAGAAAGAAAAGAGAATTATAAAATATACTACTAAAGTACAAAAATGATTACATGCCAGTTATCAAAAAACACAGAGATATCATGTAAAAATAAAATTTAATGTAAGCTTTAATTTAAAAAAAATTTTAATGTATGATTTTAAAATTATACATTCTGTAGAACAACAGTTAGATTGTGGGAGCTCAACAAAAAAATTAAAAGACAGTAAACTAAGAGCCTATTTTGACTCATGTACTATAGTATTGGCAACAGAAAATATGTGGCTACAAATCTATTTCTACCATGAATGCCTCTCTTTTTACTAGAAACTTTCACAAACTTTTTAATTTCAGATTGAATCTATTTCTCTTACAGACACAATAACACTTTGTAACTTGTTTTTCATTAATAAAAATATTATTTCTCAATTATACAGAAAATACATGAATACTTTCTTTAAAAGGTTAAAGTCTTCAGTACTATCAGATTGGAGCACTTCAAACCTCCAGCTCTTTTTCTATGTATATTTGTAGATCCAAATGTTTCCTGACTACCTGTGGATACTAATGTGTTTAATACTGAGCTTATGGGGCACCTGGTTGGCTCAGTTGGTTAAGCATGAGACTCTTGATTTCAGCTCAGGTCATGAATCATGGTTTGTGGAAATGAGCCCCAAGTCAGGCTCTACATTGACAGCACAGAGCCTGATTGGGATTCTCTCTCCCTCTTTCTGCCTCTCTCTCTCTCTTTCTCTCAAAATAAATATTTTTTTTAAAAAAACATTGAACTTACCCCTTTCCCCTCAGAGCTAACCATGTCCTCAGATTTCCATGGCATCACCCACCAGAAACCTTACATTCCACATTTTATTTGCCCACTCATCTATCATATCTGATCATCAACCTAGTCCTGTATGTTTACCTCTGTAATATTTTGTGTTACCACCGTCTCTTCTCCATTCTCATTTCCACATCTTTCATATTGACTCTCTTTACCTACTAGTTCCACTACTGCAGGTCTAGGTTCATGGGTGTGTGCCCTGTGGAGTCATACAGGGTCTCATGCTTAGAAGGGCCCCATGCTTGGTTTAATGCTCTGCTGTCGCTGTCTTAAAATTATTTTTTTCACTGTCTTAAAATTATTAATAATTTTCTTAATAAGGGTCCTATATTTTCATTTTCCACTTAGCCTCACAAATTATGTAGCCAGTCTTACACTATTGTAATAGCATACTAACTGGTACCCATTTTCCCATTAAGGCCCTGATGCAACCCATTCTCCACAACTCTGTAGGGAATTAAAAAGAAGATATTCCACTGGAATTAGATCAAGCAATACATGGCACAGAGGTCTGACAAATTTGAGGCTGAGAGGTTTGACGTATAACTTTAAATTGAAAAGATGAATTATTGAAGAATTAAATTTCCATGTAACCAAAGAACTAACCACATTATCTATGGACACTTTTGCATTACAAATACTTAGGGAAAATGGCCAAAGTAAACACAACCTTCTATGAAGCCAGAGCAGTAATGGGGAAAGAACACAGGCTTTGCATTCAGAGAGACTGAGTTCAAATTCCAAACTTGACCACTTACTGCATGACTTTGAGCAAGTTACTCAAATTTTCAAATTTTTCTTTCCCTGTTGATAAAACAGAGAACATTATCTGACAGGACTTTTGTGACACTCACAAAATAAGAAAGACCCAGTTCAGCTCAATAAACACTTACTGAATGCCTGTTCTATGCCAGACCATGCTTTTACACCAATGGCATCAAGATAAATAAGCCTTCCTTCTAAAGGGTACATTATGGAAAGGGGGAGAGGACTGAGGTAAGGAGTAACTTTATAATGGAAAAACCTAACAAATGCTACCTCACCAGGTGTGATCAGGTAAACATTGACAGTGATAGATCATGTTCATAGTATAGGCCTTAGATATGATATAATGAAACTAAGCACTTTAACTCTGTGGTCTTACTCTCCCAAAGTCATTGTAGAACCAAACTAAAATGGGGTCACTTATGTCAGGGGCAAAATGGAGATGGGCAATGCGGGCATACAAAGGAAATTCAATCCAATCTTACAGAAATTTCCAGTTCTTCTCGGAAATCAGAAAGCACATCAGCCAATCCCCAAATGCCAAGTTTGTTCATGCTATCTCTGGCCTTCCTGTTCCCCTAACCCAGCTACCCTGATCCAAAAAATAAAGAAGACCACTAGGAAACCAATCATCTGAAAAAATCAAACAATTTCCACATTCACCCCATGAAAAATTGCTTAGACTGTGGCAACTTGAAACTCATTTCTCCTGTTGCCCTGAGTTCCCCAGCTTGCAGGTAGAGCACCTTGCAATAAACTCATCTTTCTGTTTTATTCAGTGTGCAAAGTTTGAGTTTTGACACTATAAATCTAATCTCACCATGAGAAACACACTAGACAAACCCAAATTGAAAGACAGTTCACAAAATATCTGGCAAGTGCTCCTTAAAACTGTCAAGGTTATCAAAAATAAGAAAAATAAACTTTTAAAGTCCGAGAAACTAACTGTTAAGAAGGGGTCTAAGGAGAGACACCTCGGTGGTTCAGTTAAGGGTCTGACTTCAGTTCAGGTCATAATCTCACAGTTTGTGAGCTCAAGCCCTACATCGGGCTCTGTGCTGACACCTTGGACCTAGAGCCTACTTTGATTCTTTGTCTCCCTGTCTCTCTGCCTCTCTCCCACTTGTACTCTTTTTCTCCCTCAAAAATAAATATTAAAAAAAAAAAAAGAGGGGTCTAAGGAGACAAGATGACTAAAAGCAATGTGGTATCCTGGATGGGTCCTAGAACAGAAAAAGGACATTAAGTAAAAAGTAAGGAAATTAAAAAAACAATGAGCTTTAGTTACTAACGAGCTTTTAGTTACTAATATATCAGTATTGGTTATTAGTTGTGACTACTTACATTGTTGACGACAGGGAAAACTGCATGCCAGGTATACAGGAATTCTCTGCACTATCCTTGCAACTTTTCTGAAAATCTTCAACTACTCTAAAATAAAAAGTGTATTTAAAAAATAATACCAGGGAGTGGGGGTGAGGAGCACCTAGGTGTCTCAGTCGGCTCATGCATGGGTTTGAGGCCCACATCAGGCTCTGTGCAGACAGCTCAGAGCTGGGATCCTGCTTCAGATTCTGTGTCTCCCTTTCTCTCTGCCCCTCCCTTGCTCTCACTCTCTTTCTCAAAAATAAAAAAATATTAAAAAAAAATTTTAATAACACTTGGAGGGGGAGGTGAGAGGGTTAGGAAGAAGAATAGTTCATAAAGAAAACTAAACCATGTATAGTCGTAAAGGTAAGAGAAGAACAAGAACAAATTGGTGATCCTCAAAAAAAAAAAAAAAAATTTCCAGGCCCCCCTAAGCCCCACAGTCAATTAAAAACTAAATGTTTCTGGGCACCTGGGTGGCTCAGTCAGTTGAGTGTCTGACTTTGGTTCAGGTCATGATCTGGCAGTTAGTGACTTTGAGCCCCATATCAGGCTCACTGTTGTCAGCCTGTCAGCACAGAGCCTGTTTCAGATCCTCTGTCCCCCTCTTTGCCCCTCCCCTGCTTGTGCTATCCCCCAAAATAAAAAAAAAAACTAAATATTTCAAGAAATTTTTTTAATGTTTTATTTATTTCTGAGAGAGAGAGAGAGAGAGATCGAGCAGGGGAGGGTCAGAGAGAGGGAGACACAGAATCCGAAACAGGCTACAGGCTCTGAGCTGGCTGTCAGCATGTCAGCACAGAGCCCGACGAGGGGCTTGAACCCATGAACCATGAGATCATGACCTGAGCCGAAGTCAGACGCCCAACTTACTGAGCCACCCAGGTACCCCTCAAGAAATTTTTTTAAGACAGTTATTTTTATGTTTATTTTAGAGAGAGAGAGTGAGCATGAACACAAGCGCACATGTGCACAGGGGTAGGGGTGAGGGGAAGAGCAGAGAAGGGGGGAGAGAGAGAGAGAATCCCAAGCAGGTTCCACACCATCAGCTCAATTCAGGATTTGAACCCATCAACTGTGAGATTCATGACCTGAACAGATATCAACAATCAGACCTTAACTGACCAAGCTACCCAAGCACCCCATCAGGGGCAACTGGGTGGCTCAGTCAATTAAGTGGCCAACTCTTGATTTTGGCTCAGGTCATGATCTCACAATTCTTTTTAAGATCTAGCCCTGCATTGGGCTCCATGCAGATTCTCTTTCTCCCTCTCCCTCTTCCCCTCTCCCGCTGGCACACACTCACTCTCTTCCTCTCCTTCTCCAAAAAATAATAATAATTTATACAAGCATAAGAAACAGGATTTCAACTGATATTTACTTTCTATTTTATGCTTTCCAATAAAAATTTTCTCTTTTTAATCTAAAGAAAAATGTACAGCAAGGGTACCTGGGTGACTCAGTCAGTTAAGCATCCAACTCTTGATTTTGGCTCAGGTCATGATCACAGAGTTTGCAGGATCTACCCCGGAGTCCAGCTCTGCACTGGCAGCATGGAGCCTGCTTGAGACTCTGTCTCTCCCCTGCTCTTGCTGTCTCCCTCTCTCAAAATAAATAAATAAGCATTAAAAAAAAGTGTGGCAGTAATTCTATACATCCAAAATTGGACTCATCTTCAGCCGCCCCAATTCTGTGCCACCACAGCCTTCTCCTCCTCCTCTTTCAGGCTCCCCATCACAGGAAGGGGACCCCCAACCATCCTGTTGCTCAGGCCAGAAAGCTGGAAGTCAGCCATGATTCCCTCATCTCTGCATCTAGTTACCATGACCTGCAGAGTCCACCTCTATGTTTCTATTTCTAGTTCTCTCTCTCTCTCCATTTCTATCATTTAGGCTTCAACACTTCTAATATTATCTCTCACCATAAAAGCTTTCTAAGAATCCATCTTTCACATTAGCACCCAAATGATTATTCTAAAATGTAAATATGATCAAATCATCTGTAAGAAAGGGCCAGCTGTAAGGATTAAAATATGACAACATTTATAGAAAGTTTAGCATAGTGACTGACAGGCACTCAGAAAGAAAAATGTCAGATCTTAGAGGTTATATCACCATCCTCCCTAGGATCCTCCAGTATTTTTTCAAGATAAATTTCAAACTACTAGCATAGTGCTCAACCCCTAATGACTTGGCTTCTGCCATCCCTCTAGCTATCGCCAGCTACCTCCCTGGATACCTGTATTCTGGTCACATGGTTACAAAAGTTATGAAGCATACCACTGAAATAAATTATCATGGTAAAATAAAAGACCATGATAGCAACAAAAAAACAATGTTTAGTAACAACTTCAAGAAGAAATGATCAAGGGGTTCCAGGATGGCTCAGGTGGTTAGGTGTCTGACTCTTGATTTTGGCTCAGGTCATGATCTCACGGTTTGTGAGATCAAGCCTCATATCGACCTCTGCACTGACAGCGCAGAGCCTACTTGGGATTCTCTCTCTGCCCCTCCCCAGCTCATGCTCTCTCTCTCTCTCAAACTCTCAGAAAAACCATTTGAAGAAAAATAAAATTCAGTTACTTACAAATAAGTAATAACTGGAGTTTACATCAAAATAAACTCTAGGTAGAATGAAGATTTAAGTGTAAAAACTGGAACCATGAAAGAACTAGAAGAAAACCTGGGGGAATACATTTATAATGTTGGATTGGCAAAAGCTTCCTTAACATAACAAATGAAGGAATGGGGAGAGGGAAAGAGGAAAAGAAAAGGCAAAAACCAAAAAAGGAAAATGGTACTTACTTATTATAATTTTAAACCTGCATTTATGTTGACCTACCAATTTCCATTCTAGATGTCCATCTCACAGAAATACTGGCATAAGTGTCCAAAGCTATATTGGAGAATTTCTCAGCAGCACTGTTTGTAAAACACTGGATATTGCCAAAATGCTCATCAATTGGGGAATAGTTAAATTATAGTGCCTACAATACCAGATACTATGAAGTCATTAAAAATGACAAGGTAAGGGACTCCTAGGTGGCTCAGTCAGTTAAGTATCTGACTGCATTACTGCTCAGATCATGATCTCATGGTTGTGAGATACAGCCCTGCATTGGACTCCTCACTGAGCATGAAATCTGCTTAAGATGCTCTCCCTCCTTCTCCCTCTACCCCTCCCTTGCACATGAATGTGTGCACACATGTTCTCTCAAATAAAAATACATTTTTAAAAATTTTTTTAAAAAGGTAGATTTATTTATTCTGACACGATGACAATAAATGAAGTGAAACTTACAAGTTGCAAACAGCATGTATGACATACCATATCTTTACCAAAAAGAACTCACATCCTAAATTATTGCTAATCTTTTTGTATTCATTTATGTCAACAAGAATGCTTAAAAGTGCTAAGTTCTCTTATTGAAAAGCTAGAATTTTCATCAAGACATATTTTTTTTTTTTACTTTTTAAAGTTTATTTAGAGAGAGAGAGCACACGAGCAGGGGAGGAGCAGAGAGAGAGGAAAGAGAGAATCCCAAGCAGGCCCCACACTGTCAGCTAAGAGCCCAATGTGGGGCTCAAACTCACAAACCTCAAGATCATGACCCGAGCTGAAACCAAGAGTCAAACACTTAACCAACTGAGCCACCCAGGTGCCCCAGGACATATTTTTAGCATCATTCAATTTCTATGAAGGAAAAAAATTAGAACATATGTGATGATGTTTTTTAAGGCCACCAAGAATTATCCAACTTTGCTACTAAAGAGACAAATTACTAGTTCAAAGCTTGAATTGGGAGGAGAGGATTTGACACTTTGTTAAGTTTAATTTTTTTTAAGTTTATTTATTGATTTTGAGAGACAGAGCAAAAGTAGTGGAGGGGCAGAGAGAAAGAAAATCCCAGGCAGGCTCTGCACAGATGTGGGGCTCAAACACAAAACTGTGAGATCATGACCTGCGCCAAAATCAAGAGTCAGACACAATTGACTGAGCCACCCAGGAACCCCTTAATTTTTTAAATAAATAGTACAAATAGGTTAAATATTCCAAGGTTACAAAATGGTAGATTGTAAAATATCTCCTTCCCATTCTCCTCTCCCCAGCACCTACCTCTCCCCAAAGGCAACCATATTACAAGTTTTGGGGTATCCTTGAGAAATATTGTATACACATATAAGCAAACAAGCACATAGTTTTCCTTTTCTTAAAAACAACTTTTATGCCCCTTATTTTATTCTTAATAAAGAATTTAGTTCACTTCGTTTGCAGGTTTTAAAAGGGTTTTTCTGTATCACATTTTATAGCCTTATGTTGACCTCCATCTTTCTAAAAGTTGTGGAAATTCCAACTGGATTCCTGAGGCTAAAGGAAACACTAAATACAGTAATACTTAAGAAACACTAGACACAGTACTATTTATTGGGGAAACTCAGTTAAAGTGATTTGATATATATTCCACTTATTTCATATGCTTAACCAATGTTAGATTCACAAACGCATAGTTTACACTATGGTAAAGTTGGAAATTTAGAACTATAACACCTCAAAACACATGAACAAAATTTATTGTTACTGTTCTCTATTAATTGCTTCTGTTTTCATACTTGCTGCTCTCTTGATCTGGGATACCCACCTGGATGGGGCAAGGTTCCGCTACTCGGCACCTCAATATTCTTCCTTTACTGGCATTTATAATTCAACTCGTCCTTTTTTGTGTGATGAGATCCTTGAAGGCAGGAAACATGATTTGAATGATTTTTATATTACCAAACCCTAGTGCTCTGCCTGGCAGTATTAAGCTTTTAATAAGTGTCAGCTAAAGTAAGCAAAAGTGTACACCAGAGGTGGTAAGTTGAGAAAGTAATGTCTAAGACTACAAAGATTAGGTCTCATCAGGGGCGCCTGGGTGGCTCTGCAGGTTAAGCATCAGACTTCGGCTCAGATCATGATCTCACCGTTTGTGGGTTTGAGCCCTGAGTGGGGTTCTGTGCTGAAAGCAGAGCATAGCAGGTCTGGAGCCTGCTTCAAATTCTGTGTCTCTCTCTGTCTCTCTGCCCCTCCGCCAATCACGCTGTCTCTGTCTCTCAAAAAGAAACATAAATAAATAAACGAATGAATGAATGAATAAAATAAATAAAGTCTTGTCAGCCAGAGCAAAAGCAGAGAAGTGAAGCATTTTGGGGGAAAACTGCAGATAGCTTGGTGTGAGTCTGAAAAGGTACCCATCATGAAGCCTCCAGAGTAAAGTTCAAAATTCTTAGCTTAGCAAGATGTATCAAAACGGTGTTCAAGTACCTCTTAAGCCTAGCCTCCTGCCACCAGCAGCCTTAGCCCTGGCAGTATCCAATTACTTGCAATTTCCTAGAAGCATCACATTCTTTCACCTCTGGGCCTTCCCTTGTGCTTTGCCTTTTCTGGGAAAGTTGTTCTCCTTTAAAACTCAGTTCCACCAGATTTGATATAGGAGTCTCTCCCCTGCTGACCTCTATTTTGTGGTTCCTTTATGTCCATTGACATGTCTGGTTCCCCACTAAGGGCTACACAACGTGAACCGGGTTTTTCATCTTTGGTCCCAGCATTTGAAAACGCATATACTCACTCTATAGACCGTAAATCCAAGTTCACAGACTGGTGGGGCTTAAAATTTAGGTCAAACACTTAAAACCATGTTAGCCACTCTTGCTGCCCCTCGCTAGCCAAACGGGGTGAATGCCAGGCCAGGAGTCCAAGACCCTAAGTTTGCACCAAGGCATTTCAACCAGTTCCCTGGGTCCAACGTGTAGGACACAACAAGGGCCAAGGCAAATAACATGTGTACAGGGGCTTGGACTTTCATAAAGAACTCCTCCCACTTGCAATTTAGTGGATTACAAGGCCACGGACTATGCGTGAAAAGGAGCAAGATCCAAGGCCTGTGAGATTGCCCAGAGCAAACCCAAGCCCCTTTGCTCGGCATTTCTTCCCTAGCGGGCTTCCAGAATCTCAAGGCTGAAGAACACAGCCAGTCAGAGACGCCCAAAAAGGAAAAAGAGGAGCTGGCGGGGAGGAGATAAGGCAGGGCTTTGTTCCCGTTCCGAACTCAGCTCCCGCACGGGGCTCTGTCCCCAAACCCTCCCCGCCATCAAGGCGGCGGCGACGGCCCCAAAGATTTGGGAATCCGGACTTAGCCTGGAATTGCACTGCTCCTGAGCAACACCCGCTCCCGCCTAAGACTTCCGCGCTCGCGGGGCCACAGGGTGGAGGAAGGAACTCCAGAAAGTTCCACGAGCGCCAGGAACCTAGGCTTGCGCCCACCCCCACAAGGCCCTTCGGCACAGCTCCTCCCAGTCCGAGCGCCCCCGCGCCGTTGCCCAGGTAACCGCGGGGCGGTGGCAGCGGTGAGAGGGGCGGGACTTCCGTCGAGTGACGCGCCTGGACTCGGCTACAAAAGACGACGGCTGCGGCGCGCCGGGCGGAACTTTCCAGAACGCTCGGTGGAAAGCGGAGGAGCGGCGGCTGCCCGAGCTGCGCCCAGCAACGCGCTGCTTCCCGCTCCCCCACACCGGCCTCGGCCCGCTCACCGGTGAGTTTCAGCCCTCGCGCTTCCCCTCGTCCCAAGGCCAGTGCCGTTGTCGGCATGGGGAAGCCGGATGGAGCCGCGGTCGGAGGCGGTTGGCTCCGCGTGGGCGGGAGGGTTGTCGGTTCCTGTATCCACGATTCTCTTGTGGGGAGGGCTGGTGTGGTGTCGCGGCAATCTTAAGCACGCGGTGAGTGGGCCCGAGATGTTTCCTGAAGCATTCTCCACTCAGTATTTAGCCTGAGGTCCCTAAGGACTTGGAGCCCTGGA
>NW_027529603.1:701101-706550 GCF_008692635.1 Crocuta crocuta
GCTTGCTGGGGGGCGGGGGGGAGGTGGGCGACAATTCGCGCACGCGCGGAAGGAGCCAGGGGGGCCGGGGCTGCGGAGGGAGCGGGGCGGAGGCTGCGGTCGCATCTCCGGTCTCCTCTCCTTCTCTTTGTTGAGGGCTGGCTGGGGTTCTCCCACCCCTTTGGTCCCAGGTGGGAGGAATAAAACCATAACGGTCTGCATCTAATGTAAGGGGCAACCTAAAGACATGGAAACTACGCTGGCTTGTGGGGGCGAGAGGTGTTCGTGGTCAAAGTAGAGATGCTATAAGTTCTGTGATTGAGAAACACCCTTAGGGTTGCGGGGTGGGGGGGGATTGCTTTCTGGCGCTTTTAATCAGTTTCATAAACCACTCCTTTTCCTCCTCCCCCGTGTCCAAATGTTTTTTATCTAGGGAGTGTATGGCTTATCCGATTTACCGGAAGATAATAACGTAAGAACTGAGCCTATTGGTGCTCTTTTTGATTACTGCTGTCAGTACTGGGAAAGAGAAACAGGAAGAATCCAGATAATAGTGGCGTTAAGTATGGAGCTTTCCTGTGGGAGTGGGGACCAGCTACTATAAAGTCCTGTGAATTATTTCCTAAAAATTACTAGCTGCTATTTAGTAAGAATTCATCGCTGAATTACCAAAGGATTTGTTACCTTCTCTGAAGTTCAGAGAAGGTAGCGTTCTATCAAATTTGGGAAAGAGAAGATTTCTCTGCCTTAAGTCTGATTTTTACTAATTACTAGTTGAAAGTCAGTTAAAATT
This sequence comes from Crocuta crocuta, assembly GCF_008692635.1. Lineage (NCBI taxonomy): Eukaryota > Metazoa > Chordata > Mammalia > Carnivora > Hyaenidae > Crocuta > Crocuta crocuta. The sequence goes on from NW_027529603.1 coordinate 701,874, forward strand.
GGATTTTATTTCAGGCTGTAGAAAATGGTGAAAGAAACTACTTACTACGATGTTTTGGGGGTCAAACCCAATGCCACCCAGGAAGAATTGAAAAAGGCTTACAGGAAATTGGCTTTGAAGTACCACCCTGACAAGAATCCAAATGAAGGAGAGAAGGCAAGTGATGTACTCCTACTTTTTTTTTTTTTTAATGTGGTCAGTCTTAAATGTAGCTGTGTAATTCTTTGCCAGGTGTATAGTATTTAATTGCGACCTGACAACGAGTATGTGTAATACAAAGAGAGACTTTTGCAACACGTTTTTAAGGGAAATTTTCTTTTTCTTAAACAGTTTAAACAGATTTCTCAAGCTTATGAAGTGCTCTCTGATGCAAAGAAAAGGGAATTATATGACAAAGGAGGAGAACGGGCAATTAAAGAAGGTGGAGCAGGTGGTGGTTTTGGCTCCCCCATGGACATCTTTGATATGTTTTTTGGAGGAGGAGGAAGGATGCAAAGAGAAAGGAGAGGTAAGAACAACTTAGTCCACATCAGCAAATTAAAGTAGCCCTTTGTGAAGGCAAATTCTTGAGAAATCACCTATTTGAAATGCTTGTTTACATGTTGGTATAAAGTTGCAAACTGACAAACTGCCACTTTGATGTATTTTTTTAAATGGAGATTTATGTAACCAAAAATAGCTAAGTCAGTCAAGTTCTAGCCAGTGCTTGTAAAGCTCTCCCAATATGTATGACATTAGGAAGGTTATCAACCCTTAATGAAAGGAATAGAGTATAGGAACATCATATTCAAAACCCTTTTTAGAGCTATTTGACACTCCCCAGCCCATTGGAAGAGGTATGTGGCCTTATTCAAAATGAGTTAAGTTTCAGAAATTTAAATTTTCCTGAAGCTCCTGCATAGCAAGGCATCAGTCAGGAATGGAATATAGGTTTATTACCTTCAAATCGTTTACAGTCTGTTTAATTATGCTTCAGTGTTATTAAAATATGTATCCTTAACACTTAACAAAAATGTAGTTAAGGAACTTAAGCAATAAGTTAGGATGATTTGTCCCACAGAAAAACAGCAGTTTTTATAAAAAAAAAAAAATGGTTTTTTTTGTTGGTTTTTTTTTTTTTTTAAGGAATTGACTAGCAAAGGCAGTTTGGATTAATAAAAGGATTTTTGGTCATGGTACTGGAGGATAAACACATTCAGGAGTTTTGTGGGGTTCCCCCCCCCTCCTCTGTAGTCTCAAATGTATAAAGGTAAAGTAGAAAGGGCAGCTTTTAGCATGCCAGAAGGAACTACATGGAGTTGTATTGATACTGAACCAAAGATGGACCTAGGAGGAAAACAGTAATTAATCATGCTTCTTTGGAAACTAAAAATACTCATTAGGTATGTTCTGAAGATAATAGCAAGGGAGCTTTTTTCACTGAAGTGTAAGGCAGTACTCATTTGTGGTGGATAAAAGTCATTGTGGAAGGCTCATTAGCTAGAAACTTATTAACTATTGGCAGGTGACTTCTCTGTAGCCTTTGTATCCTTATACAATCTCTGCTTTCCACATCACATGTTAAGGTGTGATATGGCACTGCATTATAGCCATTGGACATATTTAAATAGCAAAAATTTCTTTAGTAGCCGTGTTTAGGTGCTAAGTAACCACATGTGATTAGTGGCTATTGTATTCGGTGTCATGTATATAAAACATTTTTATCATTGCAGGAAGGTCTATTGAACAGCACTATATCAGAAATAGTTTTTAACTACTGTTGCCCCAAAAGGAAATAGGCTACTTTTCAGAAAGAAGTGCATATTGATAGCCTTCTATAGAGACTGAATAAATATGTCTGCTTTCCTGGTGAATTTTGCTAAGTTGGAATTCAGTGAGCTGAAGGATTTTTGAATGAAGAAATTGGCCATGTTCAATACCATACTAAGTGAAAGGTTTAGAGTATATTAGAACAGAGATACAGTTTGGATTAACTTACTGTGAAACCTATTTAACATCAGTTTCCCAAGTGGTCTTGCAGTTGAGGTTTTTGATTGGCTTGGTTTATAAAATGGCCTTGGCATATTATTTAATGTCATCCAGTTTTCTTCATCTGAAATTACATCACAGTTTTGCGGGTCATGTGTGATAATGTGGCCAACTTCTATGTATGCAGTAGGTGCTCAACAGATGTGTCCTGTGAGACTAGTCTTTCATTACCCTTTACTGTTTTTGAAGTGCAATGAACACAAACCTAAGTAACCTCTTAGATTTTTAATTAGCTATCTTTTATTCTAGGTAAAAATGTTGTGCATCAGCTCTCTGTAACCTTAGAAGATTTATATAATGGCGCAACAAGAAAACTAGCTCTGCAAAAGAATGTGATTTGCGACAAATGTGAAGGTATGGTCTTTTTACACCTTTACATTAGGTGAAAATGAGACCAAAGCTCTTATAGATAGATAAAACTGACCATATGCTACCTAAATCTTGGAGAGTGCGAATATGAAGAAAACCTCCTGAACCTGCCAGCTTTTTTCATGTGTGTGTTTTATTTCATTTTTTTAAATGTTTTTTTAGTGGGGGGCTGCAAAGAAAGGGAGACCGGATCCAAAACAGGCTCTGCTCTGACAGTAGAGAGCCTGATGGGGGCTGGAACTCATGAACCATAAGATCATGGTCTGAGCCACTTGGGCGCCATGTATATTAAATATGGTTGGGATCAATTCAGTTTGTGATGTCTTTTTCCTCAACATTGTTCAGAGTTGAACCCTTCCGTTCTTTCTAAAACTTAGAGTCCTTCTGATGGCTTCCCTAATCTGTAATGTGGTTTAAACGGTGTCTTCTTTTTTGGACACTTAACTGTTGAGGCCAGTTTCTGGGTAAGAACCTGTAATCTTAAGTTATTTGTTGGAAATAGTGGTATTTTCTAAAGAGAATATATGCTTTAAAATACTCTCATCTCACAGATAAAGTATTCTTAAAAATTGTGCTTTGGGAGCACATGCTTAAAACAAAAATCCGAACTGGCTTTTTGGGAAGACAGTCAAAATGTTATCTATTTACTGAAACTGGTGGTGGCTATATATTGTCAAATATAAGAAGGCTGAAGAATTGGAGATTTTTAGGACAACATTCCATCAGATCTTGGAAATTAAATGTAGTGTTTTAAGAATTTGTATTAACATTTGTCTTTTATTCAATACCAAACTCAAACATTTCTTTTTGAACTGTTTAGGCCGAGGTGGAAAGAAAGGAGCAGTAGAGTGTTGTCCCAATTGCCGAGGTACTGGAATGCAAATAAGAATTCATCAGATAGGACCTGGAATGGTTCAGCAAATTCAGTCTGTGTGCATGGAGTGCCAGGGCCATGGGGAAAGGATCAGTCCTAAAGATAGATGTAAAAGCTGCAATGGAAGGAAGATAGTTCGAGAAAAGAAGATTCTAGAAGTTCATATTGACAAAGGTGAGTTCTGAATTACTTGCTTTGAATTATTAAATGCTGTGCAAGGGTTATTAATACTACATTTTATAATTGTTAAAAACTACCTTTAATAGGTAATGTATGATTTTCCAAATAAACTTTTAGCTACATAGTGAATGTTTTCTCATCCAAGTTTTTTGAAGTTTTTGTGTATTTGTAGGGAATGTTTCAGAGATCTCCTTCCTTAATAGAACACTGACATCAGCAAATAACTGAATAGTGTTCTAAGCTTGATTTTCTTTTTTTTTCTTTATCGAACTTCACAACTTGGGAGATCGAGTAATATGCTCCATTCACTGAGCCAGCCTGGCACTCCAGGATGTGCCTTTTAAGGATGGGGGGTGTTTTAAGGGAAGAATTCTGGGGGTCTCCTATTTCCTTGAAATTTTTCTAAACTAATGAACATGTTTTATTAACTGAGTAAGAACTTAATATGTGACAGTGTTTTTCAGACCTGGCTAATTTAAAATGAAACTATTACATAATGTGCATACTGATGGAACTGTCATACGAACCTCATTCCATATTACTACGATAAATCTGCATAAACTTAAGCCTCTGTAATTGTATTCTTTTTGCGTGAATCATGGTACTGTTTTTATTCTTTTCCTCTCTCAATTGGTCTATGTGTAGTCAGGTTTGGAATTTGTTTGCTCTGATAGGACATCCCTTTTTGCTACCAATAGTATGTTTTCAGGAGGGCATTAGTTGTAAGTGAAGCCATATTTGCTGCCTTTTATCCGTGCCTTTTTATAGTGGTGGAACATCCAGCAAAACTAAGTTGATTGGCCTCACTATTGTAACAAGACAGCAACTTGGCCTCACAAATAAAGACAAACTGTTAAGTTTTCTCTATGTAATACTGGTATTGTGGTTTAAGTTCTTAGTTTTTTAGAAGTACATTCTCAAGTATTGTTGTATCTAGATTTTGTTTCAAAATGGGAGGGGACATGGATGAAGGTACTATATAATACATGAAGTATTGGTCATGAGATGATAGCTGCTGGATATAGTTTGATGGATGTATATACATAAGAATTAGTTACAGTTTTGGCTGCATATAGGGATTTCCTATGTTTCATAATAAGTAAAGTGGCTCTTGTTTGGGTCCCCTCAGTGATTGGTTCAGGAGACAGGATAAGTAAATTTATAGTTAATGTTTATGGTTATGTTTGCCAATCAACTGATTTGGTTGGCAGCATGCGCCTTTTTTT
>NW_027529603.1:711852-860675 GCF_008692635.1 Crocuta crocuta
ATAAGATCATGGTCTGAGCCACTTGGGCGCCATGTATATTAAATATGGTTGGGATCAATTCAGTTTGTGATATCTTTTTCCTCAACATTGTTCAGAGTTGAACCCTTCCGTTCTTTCTAAAACTTAGAGTCCTTCTGATGGCTTCCCTAATCTGTAATGTGGTTTAAACGGTGTCTTCTTTTTTGGACACTTAACTGTTGAGGCCAGTTTCTGGGTAAGAACCTGTAATCTTAAGTTATTTGTTGGAAATAGTGGTATTTTCTAAAGAGAATATATGCTTTAAAATACTCTCATCTCACAGATAAAGTATTCTTAAAAATTTTGCTTTGGGAGCACATGTTTAAAACAAAAATCCGAACTGGCTTTTTGGGAAGACAGTCAAAATGTTATCTATTTACTGAAACTGGTGGTGGCTATATATTGTCAAATATAAGAAGGCTGAAGAATTGGAGATTTTTAGGACAACATTCCATCAGATCTTGGAAATTAAATGTAGTGTTTTAAGAGTTTGTATTAACATTTGTCTTTTATTCAATACCAAACTCAAACATTTCTTTTTGAACTGTTTAGGCCGAGGTGGAAAGAAAGGAGCAGTAGAGTGTTGTCCCAATTGCCGAGGTACTGGAATGCAAATAAGAATTCATCAGATAGGACCTGGAATGGTTCAGCAAATTCAGTCTGTGTGCATGGAGTGCCAGGGCCATGGGGAAAGGATCAGTCCTAAAGATAGATGTAAAAGCTGCAATGGAAGGAAGATAGTTCGAGAAAAGAAGATTCTAGAAGTTCATATTGACAAAGGTGAGTTCTGAATTACTTGCTTTGAATTATTAAATGCTGTGCAAGGGTTATTAATACTACATTTTATAATTGTTAAAAACTACCTTTAATAGGTAATGTATGATTTTCCAAATAAACTTTTAGCTACATAGTGAATGTTTTCTCATCCAAGTTTTTTGAAGTTTTTGTGTATTTGTAGGGAATGTTTCAGAGATCTCCTTCCTTAATAGAACACTGACATCAGCAAATAACTGAATAGTGTTCTAAGCTTGATTTTCTTTTTTTTTCAATATCGAACTTCACAACTTGGGAGATCGAGTAATATGCTCCATTCACTGAGCCAGCCTGGCACTCCAGGATGTGCCTTTTAAGGATGGGGGGTGTTTTAAGGGAAGAATTCTGGGGGTCTCCTATTTCCTTGAAATTTTTCTAAACTAATGAACATGTTTTATTAACTGAGTAAGAACTTAATATGTGACAGTGTTTTTCAGACCTGGCTAATTTAAAATGAAACTATTACATAATGTGCATACTGATGGAACTGTCATACGAACCTCATTCCATATTACTACGATAAATCTGCATAAACTTAAGCCTCTGTAATTGTATTCTTTTTGCGTGAATCATGGTACTGTTTTTATTCTTTTCCTCTCTCAATTGGTCTATGTGTAGTCAGGTTTGGAATTTGTTTGCTCTGATAGGACATCCCTTTTTGCTACCAATAGTATGTTTTCAGGAGGGCATTAGTTGTAAGTGAAGCCATATTTGCTGCCTTTTATCCGTGCCTTTTTATAGTAGTGGAACATCCAGCAAAACTAAGTTGATTGGCCTCACTATTGTAACAAGACAGCAACTTGGCCTCACAAATAAAGACAAACTGTTAAGTTTTCTCTATGTAATACTGGTATTGTGGTTTAAGTTCTTAGTTTTTTAGAAGTACATTCTCAAGTATTGTTGTATCTAGATTTTGTTTCAAAATGGGAGGGGACATGGATGAAGGTACTATATAATACATGAAGTATTGGTCATGAGATGATAGCTGCTGGATATAGTTTGATGGATGTATATACATAAGAATTAGTTACAGTTTTGGCTGCATATAGGGATTTCCTATGTTTCATAATAAGTAAAGTGGCTCTTGTTTGGGTCCCCTCAGTGATTGGTTCAGGAGACAGGATAAGTAAATTTATAGTTAATGTTTATGGTTATGTTTGCCAATCAACTGATTTGGTTGGCAGCATGCGCCTTTTTTTTATTCTCGAAACAGTCCTGGTGAGGTAGGTCTCTGGGAAAGTTGGTATTTGTTTTGGGATGTTATGCAACTTGCTTCCCCAGGGTAATTCAGCTCTAGTAGTAAAGAGCAGCTCTGAGATTTGGAACCTCACATGAATTTGCAACTAGGGTTTGTGTTCTACACTATGATTGGTTTCTTCAGTAAGAAATTGGACTGACTGAATCATGTGGGCATTCTTAGTCATTTTGGTAAACTTAGCATCTACAAAGATTTGAGCATTTTTTTTCATGCATGCACAAACATGCATCAATTTCTTAGTAAAGATTTTGACCTTAGTTGGATGTTAAGAGTATGAAACTAATTTTTTGTTTTTAGGCATGAAAGATGGCCAGAAGATAACATTCCATGGTGAAGGAGACCAAGAACCTGGACTGGAACCAGGAGATATTATCATTGTTTTAGATCAGAAGGACCATGCTGTTTTTACTCGGTAAAAACTTTTATCAGTTACTCAAAGTAACAAAACCCATTTTTTTAAATTTGCTTTTCATTACTCTAAAAATATTTCTTGGAAATACTGCAGAAAAGCGTAGCAGGAGAGGTAGGTTATATATGACATCTTTCCTAAAAGGTTGTTAACCATTGTTTCAATAGGCTACAAACAAAGATGAGATTTTGATTTTGGTGTAAGTTTAGGTAAATTATCACCTAAAGGATATACTTAAGAGTTGTTTTGTATGAATATAAACAGATGGACTAGGGAAACCCATTCCTAAACCGTCTTTGTCTAAGCAGTTAATTTGAAATAACCTAAATTTTGCCCCTTTCAATCCAGAGTTTGTTATAAGTTGAGTTGCTTTTAATTGTAAACAATTGTGTAGAACCTCTATAGAAAACTAAATTAGAATATAAATTGTTGCTGTGAAATAATACTGAGTTTATTATCTTAGAGTGAACTCATGTGTTAAATATATAGCCATTGCTAATTTAAAGCATTGGACAAGAGTAGCGTTCCTGTAAATTTGTTGGAAATGACATCTGAAGGAACTGGTTTTGAGTTAGTGAAAAAGAAAATTCCTACAAGTGTCTTAAATAATGGGAAATGCTACCAAAGTCAGGATTTTGATAGTTTCATTTGAGGTGAATCTTACTATTTTTTTTTGTTTTCAGGGGTTTTTTTATTTTGTTTTTGAGGGTCAGAGAGGGAGACACAGAATCGGAAGCGGGCTCCAGGCTCTGAGCCGTCAACACAGAGCCTGACATGGGGCTCGAACCCACGAACCGTGAGATGATGACCTAAGCTGAAGTCGGGACACTTAACCGACTGAGCTACCCAGGCGCCCCTTCAGTTTCAAGGCTTATTTTTGAGAGAGAAGGAGACAGAATCCTAAGCAGGCTCTGCACTATCACACAGAGCCTGATGTGGGGCTCAAACTCGGGAACTGCTAACCTGAGCTGAAATCAAGAGTCAGGTGCTTAAGCAACTCAGGCATCCCTGAGTCTACAAGTTTTTATTTTTGGAGAGTACTCTGCATAAAAAAGATATTTTATTAATATGAACTGGGAAAGAAAGTCTAAGCACAAGGAGGAAGCGGGCTGTATAAAATATAGGAAAAGCGTTCATAATATGCAAAGCACTATATTAGTAATTCATGTATGCCAGTAAAAAATTCTTGTATTGTTTGGAATTGGTCATCCCCATTATTTACACAGAACCTAAATCTGGGACCCAGTTTGGAGTCCTTCTGTCTCACACTATTATGTCCTTTCCTCCTTAATACCTTACCTGCCTTTTTTTAAGCCCCACTGTTGTGGGAAAACTTTTTTCCCCATGTGAGAAACCAGATTTAAAATAAGGTAATGAAAAAGCTCAGGGATGGTAAGTAGTAGAGGCTGCCTAGAATGTGTGAAAGGATCCTAAAGTCTTACCCAGGAAGTAAGTGGTTGGCAGGGTTCATATATTTGCTATTTCTAGATCACAGCTGTTTTGAGAATGGGGAAAGAAAGGACATCTCTGTGAAAGAGAACTCCTGCTGTTAAGAAAACAGAATTGCCTGCTGTGGTACTTTAAAAAAAATTTTTTTTTTTTTAATATTTTTTATTTATTTCTAGGAGAGAGAGAGAGACAGCGTGAGCAGGGGAGGGTCAGAGAGAGAGGGAGACACAGACTCTGAAATAGGCTCCAGGCTCTGAGCTGGCAGTCAGCACAGAGCCTGACGTGGGTCTTGAACCCACGAACCGCGAGATCACGACCTAAGCGAGAGTTGGATGCTTAACCGACTAAGCCACCCAGGCGCTGTGGTACTTTTAATCACTGGTGATTTGAAAGAAGTGAATGTATGTTATATTTATGTTGATTCAGGCGAGGAGAGGATCTTTTCATGTGTATGGACATACAGCTGGTTGAAGCACTGTGCGGCTTCCAAAAGCCAATATCTACTCTTGACAACAGAACCATTGTCATCACCTCTCACCCAGGTATGATAATGCAGAGAAGTTTGTTGATGTATTACAGTATTTTTCAGGGCCAGCTGCTAATTAGCATAGGCACTGAGAAAGCGTGTTTTATTTGTTCAATTAAGTCTTTCCTGTGAGCTGTGCTGAAATTGTATGGTATTGAGTTACTTGAGGAAGCCCCTAAAAACTGAAAGATAATTGAATTGCTTCACATGAATTTATTTATGAGCTAGGACATACCTCTGCAATTTTCCCCACTTAATAAAAATATGATTATATTTAAGAAAACATGACTTCTATGTTTTTAGGTCAGATTGTCAAGCATGGAGATATCAAGTGTGTGCTGAATGAAGGCATGCCAATTTATCGTAGACCATATTAAAAAGGACGCCTAATCATTGAATTTAAGGTAAGTTATAAAGGAGTCTAAGAATATGCAACAATGATTAGCTTATTAAAATAACAGTTATTTTTCTGAATGGTAAGGTTCATTTTTCCTTGTTGAGGAAGAAATGAGCTCTAATGCAAGGCTATAGTTAGGATCTTAAATTCAGTTCAGCAGAACCACTTCCAAGAACTATTGTGGCTTTTTGGTAAAATACTACAGTACTTGGTTAATAGGATGGTTCATAAAGCAACCCCCAACCATTATTTTCAATCTAAACTTGGCCCTTGACCAACAAAAACCGCTTTCATTAAAAATACTGGAGGGCGGGGGGCGCCTGAGTGGCTCAGTTGGTTAAGCGTCCGACTTCAGCTCAGGTCATGAACTTCCAGTTCATTGGTTTGAGCCTCATATTGGACTCAGCTGACAGCTCAGAGCCTGGAGCCTGCTTCAGATTCTGTCTTCCTCTCTGCTCCTCCCTCACTCCTTCTGTCTCTGTCTGTCTCTTTCAAAAGTAAATAAACTTTTTTTTAATTTAAAAATCATTTTTGGGCAAAGGGCTGCTTTTTTTTTTTGTAGGAACAATAGCTTTGTTTAAATTCTGTTATAAGGAATTAGTGTGGGTTCTCATACTGGCTGAATAGGACCATAATTATCACAGTGCAATTTTACTCAAATGAAGTTGTTTAGTGCCTTAAATTCTAGTTAAGGCTACTAGCTAGATGCTGTTGTGCCTTTTAGAACATGTGTTTTGGCAGATTCACCAAAAGATAATGTTTCCACATGTTTTTCCTGGGGAAAACGCATCAACAGTAATATGTCTAAGGAGCTAATGGTTAAGTAAATCAAACTGGAACTTACAGTGGAGATTTCTTTTTATAGGTAAACTTCCCTGAGAATGGCTTTCTCTCTCCTGATAAACTCTCTTTGCTGGAAAAACTCCTACCTGAGAGGAAAGAAGTAGAAGAGACTGATGAAATGGACCAGGTGGAACTGGTGGACTTTGATCCAAATCAGGAAAGACGGCGCCATTACAATGGAGAAGCATATGAGGATGATGAACATCACCCTAGGGGAGGTGTTCAGTGTCAAACCTCTTAATGGGGCCAGTGAACAACACTGCTGGCATTCTATATGCAGTAGTGAACAAGTGAAGGACTGTAATCATAGCTCACTACTTGCTATTGTTTTTGTTTTAATATTCAATATAGTAGTGTTTTAAAAGTTAAATGAAGAATAAAATATATAAAAGCTCTGACTTTGCCCTGTATGTATGATGACTTCAGTGTGCAAGATAAGTTTAATACTTGTAAAAACTACTTTTAAAAAAAATCTCCCCTAGCATTTCTTAGACCCTACCTTGTAATTGATTTCAGCTCTATGTACATGAAATAGTTTAGACTGAAATGCTAGGTATATGTATTGACTTCAGTGTATGACCCTTAATTGTTAAGCTGTGAAGTTAAAACTTGTGTTTAATTGGGAATCAGAAAAAGAACTTAAATTTGTAGAGAGGTGTTGGTCTGTAGTCCTGTTAGGTGGGATTCATTGTGATGCTTCTGCATTTATTCTGTTGCCTCAGCTGTTAGTTGAAGATGGCATGCTGTATAATTTGGCCTGTGGTATCAGTGATGGAAAGGATACTTTTCTAAAGAAGGGGTTTATCTGCTGTTTGAGGGCTTGCACTTGTAGAATTGCATTCCCTTCTGTGCCATCTTTTTTTTAAACATATATATATATATATCAGTCCTGGTTACCCTTTTTTTCCTTCTCTTTGGACCATGATAAACTTCAGAGTAATGACTTTGGGAGCAGGGTAACTTAAAGAGACATTTACACAGAGAAGCGAATTTGCATGTATGAGCTAGGAAGGTGTTTTGTAGGTATGCTACAGGCTTACTTAAACCATTTAACTTAACGCTCTGAAGTAACTGTAATTTGATGTTGGTAGTATAGCAGATTATGAATAGCTTTAATTGTATGTTTAAAACTCATGTTCACAAGCTTAAATCTGGATATCAGAATTAAGCAATTCTTGAAATGTATGAATGNGTGACTTTGGGAGCAGGGTAACTTAGAGTAAAGAGACATTTACACAGAGAAGCGAATTTGCATGTATGAGCTAGGAAGGTGTTTTGTAGGTATGCTACAGGCTTACTTAAACCATTTAACTTAACGCTCTGAAGTAACTGTAATTTGATGTTGGTAGTATAGCAGATTATGAATAGCTTTAATTGTATGTTTAAAACTCATGTTCACAAGCTTAAATCTGGATATCAGAATTAAGCAATTCTTGAAATGTATGAATGTCTCCTTAATATACTGATTACAAAGCATTTCCAGTGTGTCACTACAGGCTTTTTTTTCCCCTAGATTAAAAGCCTTGGCTTTTCACTGAGATAGGTAATTTGTCATTTAACTTAGTTCTGGGTAATTGAAAATTGTACTTAACTACAGTTAAATGTTAAGGGTGGGGAGTGAAAGTGGGTGAGGGGTAAGTAATGAGCCAAAAGAGGTTTTAAAAACTTTACAAACACTGGTGTGAGAATGTGAAAGTTCTTACCCATTTATCCTGGTTCTGCTGCATTTCCTGTAATCTGAAAGGTTAAACATTTCCCCAGATATGGCCCACATCTAAGTTCCCCGCAGAGAACAGTGAAGTTAAAAAGGAGAAACTAAAACTTAAGGAGTTTCCACACTTTTCAGTGTTTGTCATAGTGACATTCATAATTAAGACCATTTCTTACATTGTTGGTTTTAGTCTGTACCACACAGCTACCCTTCTGTTTGGATATGATGATGCCATGTACTCAGGAAAGCATAACAAATCTTAAATTTCTACAAAGAACCCTGTATTGTAATATATAGCATCTTAAGAAAAATATGAGGATTTCAACATCAGTCATGAGGGCAACAATAAATTAAGACCACAGTGAGATACCACTTAACACCTACTAATCCAAAATGAAAATGGGTGAAAACATTGAAATTATCTGTACCTCATTGGTAAGAATGTAAAATGGTGCATCTGGTATTGGAAAGTTGAACAGTTTCTCAAAAACGCCTATAACTAGTATACGTGAGATATTTGCTTCCAGTGTTTGTAGAAGTCACAGTAGCCAAAGGGGGAGCAAACCATAACCAATTAACGCACAAAATGTGACGGTGTGTTTGTGTTTGACAAAGGTTAAATTATTGTATGCATACAAATGTATGTGGATGTATGCTTAAATGACCTATCTAGGCAAATTGAGACCAGTTACCAAGGGCTAGGGGGAAGAGGAATGGTTGGTGCTTAATTGGTTGTGATAAAGTTTCAGATAAACAGGGATGGTTGCACAAAGGCGTTGAATATTACTAATGTAATGCTACTGAATTATACAGTTAAAAATAGTTAAACGTATTTCACATACCACAAGAAAAATCAAAGAAAAAAATAGTTAACCTGGAGAGGCAGAAACTGTAGTCTAAAAATTGCCCAAGAACTTGGACCAAAGTCATCTCTTTATGACCAAGTCTGCCATAGGGAAGGCATGTGCATGCACACAAGTGGAGTTCCAGTGCCGCAGCACTAATGCTCTGATGCCTTCTCCATCGTTTCATACTTGTAGGAAACAATGTCCCATGAGGGTGCTGATGGAATGTGGTGGCAGATCTTCCTGTATGTGAAATTACATCAAGTCTTTTCTGCATATGGTACTGTTTCTCAACCTTGGCTACACTAATTACCTAGGAAACTGAAACATTTGAGCCCTTCCCCCCCACCTCCACCCCGACCTCTGGGATTTTAACATAATTGAGCTGGGTGTAGCTTTAAGCACCAGGATGTTTATGAAGAGCCAAGGTTCAACACTTACCAACATAGGGACATCGTCCTGTTAACCATCTAGGATAATGCATTGCTAAGAGAAAGTCAAATAATGGCAGCCCTTGATACTGCAGTTAGAAGTTTGAGGCTCCGGGCTGCCTGGAGCCTGCTTTGGATTCTATGGCTCCATCTCTCTGACCCTCCCCTGCTCACTCCCAAATGCACGCTCTCTCTCGAAAGTAAATAAACGTTAAACTTTTTAAAAAGTTGGAGGCTCAGACCAAGGGAGATGTATACTGCATTACAATTTCTCTTTTGAAATAATGTGGGGAAATGTGTATGGTCTAAAAATGCAGTGAATGGAACTGCTAACAAGCTATAGCAAAATACACTCAAGGGAGTCCTGAACCTTTATCACTTAATTGCGTTATCTTCTACAACCTTGTGAGGCAGAACAAGAATCAAAACATCCACTTAAGGGGTGGAGAAATTGCCCTCTAGTGTTCTGAATCTCTAAACAGCAAGATTGTTGAGCCCCAGTGCCACAACTGGTGATCCCAGAGGTCAGGGACAGGACCTGAGAATTTACCTTTGATTTATTTACCAGGTGACAGAACCACTGCTCTGGCCCAAGTAAGTAACCATAAAAACTGCAGTCCCAGTTGTCATTCAGTGCTCTTTTACTCGTCTCACTCCCTGTGGCCAGTTTAGGTAAATAAATTATAATGGATTGTGGAGAAACAATTCATGCATTCTTTGCCTGTTCCCAGACGTAAAGAGAAGCGGCTGATAGCAAGATTCAAAGGATAAAGAAATTGAGCTTTGGAATTGCACCTGGCTTTCATTGTGTGCTCCATGAGCCAAGGTATGGGAACCTCCGGAAGTCCCTTTCTTCATATGTATCATGGGAACCATAATAAGCTGTACTTCATGGAGTAGTTCAGAGAATTAAATAAGACTGCTTACATAGGAAGGAAGGGCTCTTAGTCATAGTACTACAAGTTGAAAAGTAACTGGTGAAGATAATTGTACTTGAGATTTAAAAGGAGGTTGTCTTGAAATCCCATCCTCAGATCTTCAATGTTTCCAGAATCACAAATTTATTTTTTTGAGAGGAACAGCATGAGTGGGGGAAGGGCAAGAGAGATGGAGAGAATCCCAAACATGCTCCACGCTATCAAATCAGAGCTTGACGTGGGGCTCAAACCCATGAAACTCAGGTCATGACCTGAGTGGAAATCAAGGGTCGGATGTTTAACCAACTGAGTCACCCAGGTGTCCCCAGAGTCACAAATTTAACAACTGAATAAGAGATAGGACAAATATCTTTACCCTCCTGGAGTAAACTTTACTGCCTTGTATTTTAAGTTGTAAGTCCTGAAGAAAGATACCAGTTGTACCTTAGTAGGCTGCAGCTGAGTACCTACTTCCCTAGCTACCTGACAACATGCTGTTTCGGAAGAGATGCAGGTGTCCACCTCTGTCCCTGCCCCACCATACAGTTTGGATATGTTCCAAGATGTCCTATGGAGGCCTGAAACCTAGGACAGTCCTGAGTGCTACGTACTATGTTTCTTCCTATACATACATACACACCTACCTATGATGTTTATAAATTTGGCACAGTAAGATTAACAGCAAAAACTAAGTAGAACAATTACAAGAGCATACTGTAATAAAAGGTGAATGTGGTTTCAAAATCGCTTACTGTACTGTACTCACCATTGTGATGTCAGATAAAATGCCCACATGAGGAGATGAAGTGAGGTGAATGATTAAAGCATTATGACATGGTGTTAGGCTCCGTTTGATTTTCTGATGCTATGTCAGGAGGAGGATCATCTTCTGGGCCGCAGTTGCCTGCATGTAACTGAAACCACAGATAAGGAGGGACTGCTGTATGCCATTGGTTACTGCCATCAAGCTCCTATTTGCTTATCGTCTCCCACTGATACTGGATAAGAGGCCAATAACATGATCTCTGTCATCTCTTGGTAGAGTGGTACCATAGTGGTACCATCAGACACCTTCAGCCTCTGATAGTTGGCTCCAGCAGGTGCACAGCACCCAGAGCTCATCAGAGACTCCCTAGCCCAGGATGCAGGCCAGATTCCAGCAATGCTTGGCTTCACCCAGACCTGGAGCAAGGGCACAAAGACCCCACTGTGTGCCTAGAGGGTCTAAGGCCCGAAAGCTCACAGAAAGCAGGCCAGTGGTTTGGGCTGGTGTGAGAGTCCAGGAGCCAGGGTAGCCCTTTTCTCACCTCGGCCCCAGTCCCTGGGGCTCCTCCCAAAAGAAAAGCTATGTGCAGAGTAAGTGCACATACTTTTCGGGTTTGTACAAAAGAAAGTTATAGATAGATGCACAGGGCTTCCTGAAAGGAAAGGCGGGAGACTTAATTTTTTTTACTTTTGTTACACCAATTCATTGAAGAAAAAATGTATACATAATGACTCCCAATCCAGGCTTCTCTTCACCTGGTCTCCCAAGACACTGCATGCCTTGCAACCATCCCACGCTGCAGTGTCTGGAAGGCTCCTTCCTCTAACTTTGACCACCAAACCCCTTCACACACAGCTCCTGCTAGTCCTTTTATGGTCAACTTCAGGAAGCCTTTCCTAATTCGGCCAGGCTTATTAGGTGCCCTTCTCCTATCCCACCATTTCAATTACACCTTTTAACAGGCATTTCTTCCCTATCCTATGACAAGAATAAGCCATCTTCAGCACTATGTACAAGAACAGATATCTGATAAAATTCCAAGAAGGAATAAGTGAGCATGTGCTAACTAGACTCCTGTTCTTCATGAGCACAAAGAAAATACTGTTTTAAAAAAGGCTTCAACTGAGTAAATTTTAAGATCCAATTGACTGAATTCAGCGATTAATGAATCTAGCAGCATTCCATCTAACAGGCGCTCTGAATTGCTGCACAAAATGAAAGGCTTTTATAGACAGAAGAGGGTGGGAAAAGGAGATTGTTTCAGGCAAGGTCACCTTCCTAGGGGGGCCAGAGGGGATCTATTAGGTGGATTACCTCATAAACACTGAACCAGGTAATTCCAGATTCACTAGTTAATGATTACAATCCTGGGACAGGCCAAAACTGCAGTTTGGGGAGGTATTAAATCTTGGCTGGTGTGGAGCTTAGCACAAGTAACTCCACTTTAGGACTGTTGCTCTTATTCCTAACAGTACTGTTCAGCTGTTCACGAGGTCATGGGCTAAATACAAAATCCCAATTTCTTAAAGCTTTTTCTAAAGGATTTTTTAGCATAAACTGTTTCCTCTTTCCACCTTAAACTTCTTACATGAAAACTTTTCACTGAGCTGTGAAACTATGTTCACTTGAATTCATAGATTCATGGCTGTGTTTACCTCAAAATGGCAGCAAATGACATCACTGTCAAAAAGCTGCAGGTTTAATGGCAAAAAGAAAAAAACTTTTGGGAATATAATTGAGGAAGAGGGATTTCTTACTGCTGCCAAAGATTAATACAGCCAATAATGAGCATTATTGTGCCAGGCAAAGGATCAGGCTGTATTTCAATCAAAGGTAAATTATAACACTGCAAAGCTTTTGTCTGTTTATTTTGAGAGAGCGTTGAGTAGGGGAGGGAAAGAGAGGGAGAGAGAGGATCCCAAGCAGGCTCCCCGCTGCTAGCATAGAGCCCAGTGTGGGGCTCACACTCACGAACCACAAAATCATGACCTGAGCTGAAACCAAGAGTCAGATGCTTAACCAACAGAGCCACCCAGGTGCCCCAACACTATAAATCATTTAAAAAACTTTCCCCACTCATCTGTACCTAATGCTAAACTTAAAATGAGGCATAAAAGGTCTACACAAATAAGGTCTCACTTTTTTGAAATGATACCTAGCACAGCCCCTCCAACATCAACAAAAGTGCACTCGACACATCTTTGGTTCAAACATAAAAGACACCCCCTTTGCAAAGTATTTTCAAGAGTTTTGCTGGCCTTTAACTTTTTCTTTGACTGGCAAGCATGCACATAACTAAAAAAAGGTCTCTAAATCTCAGGTCCTTTTCTAATTTTTTTCAGAATAGCACATTTTCAATGCCAAACCCTCAGAGGTGCCAAAGTGGAATTCTCAATAGTGGATCCTACAACTAAGTTCTATCCAGAGGATAAAGATGATATTCTCTGGAGTGGGCCAGAACGCATGGGAAGGCACAGCTAAGAGTGAGTGGATAATGAGGGCAATGAGATGAGATCCTATCAATACCTGGTCTTTTTACATTCAGTCTATCCTTCTAAACAGGAAGAGACTTCCTGCTGGACTAGAATAGTAATGGTATGTCCCACCCTCTTTACTTGACTCTAATATGTTAACTAGATGAGCACTTATTTACATTTAAAAACAAAGCCTCCAAAAAGGTGTAAAGTTTATTAACATCTAAAAAGAAAGGACCAGTAAAGAGCTACAGAATATGGGAGAGTTACTTATTTACAATTTTACTGCAGGAAATACGTTTTAATCACCATTTAAAATAATCAAAGGAGTAGAATTCTCTTCTAGAAACAGCAGTATTTCACTCTCCAGGTAGAAGACTACTGAAAACATTAAGTGACTGACCCAATTAGAAACAGATAAATGAATACCTTAAAAAAATACAAAAAGGGTAACTGCTACTTGAACATAAATTTTCACAAAATTATTCTTGTGCCTAAGTAAGACAATTGCTTAGAAAAGGTAGCCTAGAAAGAAAAAAGCAATACATGAATATGCCTTCACTTAAGTACATGCTCTCTAGCAAGTTGTAAAAGAAAAGCGGAATTAGGGTTTCCAGAGCTTTAGAAGTCCATCTTCACTGTAGGTTGCAATCAGGTTCTGATGAGGGTGATGTGCAATACCGATCACATCCTTCTCGTGAACCTGGGGAAAGTAAAGCACTGATTTAGGGGATATCGGTCTACAAAAAAGTCACTCTGAAGAGGCTTCCAGAGCTGAACGGGAAGGAGGAAGAGTGAAGCTTCCACTTCTCACCAAAGCAATCCAACCTAAGGCAGCCTCGAGGAGGGCTAAAACACACAAACCAAGAACTCAAATGAGGCTATCACACAAATTTCTGTACTTTTTCATGTGTGAATAATGCTTTGTCCCAAATCACTTTTGCATGACAGCTGATCCTAGTCCCGATCCCTATTTTGGAAATTCTAGGGCAAGACAGTAGCTAAGACCAAATGATTCTTTCAACTCCGTGAACTTGTACTTTCCAGGCCCCTGAGCTGGAGAACACTCTCCACCTCATTATTTTGCTCATGCCTCAGATCTGTACTGGAGGCCTCGTAAGGCAAGTGTGCCAAGAACCATGTGACATAAGAGATTATATTCTAATACGGGTATGTATATAATTTATTATATGTTCACCATACCACACTTCCAGGACCACAGAAAACTACATTTTCCCTGTCCCCCTTGCATTTGGGTTGTGGCCATGTGAGTGAATTCTAACCAAAAAAGAATGAGGAACAAAGTAATATAAGCCACCGCCAGACAGAAGTCTTAAAAACATCTGGCATAGCCCTCCAGCTAGTTTTTCTCCTCCTGAGACCGTAGAGTCCACATATTCCAAATGACACAGCTAAACAAGGGAGGAAAACTATCCAACCATCACATTGTAACATAACAAGAAATCAACTCATATTGTGTTAAGCTACTAAATACATCACAAATCAGTTTGATAGGATAGTGTAAATAAAAGTAATTTGCCTTTGAAAGGACATGGAGAGAACTAGCTTTACCTGTCACTCTGATTCCCCTGGGGAAGATATGACTACTATAACTAGCCCTCCTTTATTCTCTGCTTTATGTATACCCAACCTATCCACTTGCTGAGGGCTCAATGAAGGATGTCTTCTGAGAGGAAGTAATTCCATACCATTACTTATGGGCCATTTATTTTATTTAGTGATAGAATTTTTACATTTTTTATATCAAAGTTCACTTAGAACAGTCTAGAAAAGGTTTACTTCAGAGTTCAGAAAGACACAAGTATTAATGAAATTTCTTCAGCTAGCCTTAAGTTAGTAATACTCACTGTCAAAGTTCTCTCCAGTTTGCCAGTGACTGTGCTGAAACAGTAGAGCACAAAGTCCTCGCCTACGCAGTAGATCCATTCACCACGGGGAGACAGGGCACAGCAAACAAAATCACCACCTTCTCTCTTACCAGAGCTGAAGCTTCTGACAATCTAGATCATACCATACATACCCCAAGACAAAAGCAAAACATCTGGATTAGCAGCAGTTCTAAAGCAGCAGTTTTAACTGACATCCTAACATTGTTATTTTGCATTCTGGTTGTACTGTCATTGATAATTAGATCACCAATACCACACGTTGTATGCTAAATCCTCTGGCCTGGGAAGTATTTATTCCATGGATAAACTATCTCAAGTTAATCATATGTCCCAAGTTCCCAATCCCTGCTCTTTAGTCTATGGAGTCATTTTGCCCTGAAGCAAATTCATTGCCACCCAATTTCTAAATCTATACCACGGATTCTCAATGCTCTGTGGACTTACACTCCACTGTTTTCTCTATCTAAAGGAATGAGGTGCTCTCCTCATGCAAGATGGAACTCTCTCCAAGACCTTGCTTGCTCTATTTTACACACATCACCATAAATCAAGCTGAGAAAAACCAATCTCAAAAGCTTACAAGGTTGGGGTGCCTGGGTGGCTGAGTCAGTTAAGCGTCTGACTTTGGCTCAAGTTATGATGTCACCGTTCACAAGCTTGAGCCCCACATCAGGCTCTGCGCTGGCAGCTCAGAGCCTAAAGCCTGGAGCCTGCTTCAGATTCTGTGTCTCCCTCTCTCTCTGCCCCTTCCCTGCTCACACTCTGTCACTCTCTCTCTCAGAAATAAACATTTAAAAATTAATAAAAAAGGTTAGAAGATTACATACTAAATGATTCCATTTTTATACCATTCTCAAAATGACAAAATCATAATAATGGAAAGGAGATCAATGGTTGCCAGGGCTAGAGTTACAGGGGGAAGGTTTGACTGTAAAGGAATAGCACGGAAAAGTTCCTTTGGGGGTGAAGAAACAGTTCTGTATCCTGACTGTGGTGATAGTTATATAAATCTACACATCTGATAAAATTTCATAGAGCTATTAACTTGTCACCTCAAAATGAACACATGTAAAAAGTAGTGAAATAGGTTTGTATTTGAATTAATTATATTGCATCAATGTCAATTTCCTGGTTTTGATAATTGTACTGTATGAAAGATGTTATCATAGGGGAAAGGCTGGGTATACAAGCACTCTTTGTCCTATACAAGCAGGAACCCAGGAAGTGGGCAATTACAGCTATTATATGGGGGCCCAGTGGATACTGCAGACCAGCCATCTCAACCATGGGCTCTTTTTGTTCGTTACTTACTTAAGTGAACCTATTTATTTATTTAATCTCTTCACCCCAACATGGGGCTTGAATTCATGACCTTGAGATCAAGCATTATATGCTCTTCTGACTGAGCCAGCCAGGCACCCCTCAACCATGGTGTCTAAACTACAAATGTACCATTGACATGGACTAATGGAATGGAGACAGAGTTCTAGACACCAGGCCCTGGTTCTTCTCCATGCTCGGTAGGATTCCCAAGGGCCCAAGTCAACATTTCTGTAGCACCACAACATATTCCTAGGGCCTGAGACCTCAATCTTGACACTCCTAATGTCCCGGGCACTGTAAAAGTGAGGTTCCTTGAGAAACCTGCGGGTGCCCTGATCACAAATACTTACCACAAAGACACTTTTGCACTTCTCCTATGAGAGTTCCACCCTAGATCATGTGGTAACTAGGAGATACCCCAAGTTAGTAAACCACATACTGTCTCTCCCTTACTCGGGGATTGTTATCTACAACAAAGGTTTGAACTGGGTGGGTCCACTTATACACATATTTTTTTAATTTTTACATTTTTTTAAATGTTTACTTATTATGAGAGAGACAGAGAGCACAACCATGAGCAGGGGAAGGGGCAGAGAGAAAGGGAGACACAGAATCCGAAGCAGGCTCCAGGCTCTGAGCTGTCAGCACACTGAGCCACCCTGGCACCCCAGATTTTTTAAATATTTTTTTTAGTAATCTCTACACCCAATGTGGAGCTCAAACTCAACCCGAAATCAAGAGTCACATGCTCTTCTGACTGAGCCAGCAGGCACCCCATGGATTAAAAAAAAATAAATACAGTATAGTACTGTAAATGTGCTTTCTCTTATGATTTTTTTTTTAATGTTTTATTTATTTCTAGGGGAGAGAGAGAGAGACAGCGTGAACAGGGGAAGGTCAGAGAGAGAGGGAGTCACAGACTGAAACAGGCTCCAGGCTCTGAGCTGGCAGTCAGCACACAGCCTGACGCGGGGCCCGAACCCACGAACCGCAAGATCATGACCTAAGCGAAAGTCGGACGCTTAACCGACTAAGCCACCCAGGCGCCCCCTCTCTTATGGTTTTCTTAATAACATCTTTTCCCTAAGCTTATTGTAAGAATTTTAAGAATACAGTATATATTAAAACATGCAAAATATGTGTTAGTCAACTGTTATCGGTATAGCTTCCAGTCAAGAGTAGGTTATTAGCAGTAAAGTTTTCTGGGGAGTCAAAAGTAATATGTGGATTACTGAACAAGGGGTCAGTGCCCTAACCCCTGTGTTGTCCAAGGTTCAACTATATAAGGTTTTTGGAGTGATGAACCCATATTTGGTTACTGGAAGGGCTAGGACCAAGACTTAATAATCTGGAAATGGCCCACAGGATCTGTGCAAAGGCACTTTTGGAGCACTCACCTGCCCCTGCATGTTCATGATGACCACTGTATTTGATCTGTTGCACACGACGAAGTGCTCTGGATTTTTAGGAAGCAGGATCACACTGTTGACAGTGATATCTGTTCCTGCAGTGCTGCCCAAAGATTTAAAGGTATTTGAACATTCTGTGGTCTTCATATTCCAAATCTATGACACAAAAGTTTAAGGCATAAATGTTTTTTTTTGGGGGTCTAAGAATCTCTAAAGTTTTAGGGTTTAAAATAAATAAAAATTTGATTACTAAAAACAAAACTGACTCAAAAAAAGGTCTTCTTGATTTTTTTTAATAGTTAAGGTAATAAATTTTATGGTATTTTTTTATTTTAACTAATAGTAAAGAAAAATCCAGTGTGCACAAAAATTAATCACCATATTAGGATGTTGATTTGGAAGGAATTACATGGGTGTTATATGGAAACCAACTTGACAATAAACTATTAAAAAAATAAATTTAAAAAATAAATAAAAATGGTTCCCATGAAAAAATAAAATAAATAAAAACCCACCAAAAAAAAAACCTTCTTGATTTTTAATCCTATCAAATACCTAGCTTTGCCATATACATAGTAAGTTCTTACCATCTGTTTGCTTACTAACACAAAAGTCACAAAGCTGTATAATAAAACCTTTTAAAACCTATCTTTTCTTACTAAATTCTCCTAATGAACTGCGTATCTTTAAAATTAGCTATGTGTCAATACTGCTACTATCAAATAACCAGAAAGCTAGCCTCCTCTGGACATCAAAATCAAGTGTGGGCTTTTAGAATTCAATGCTTGGGACCCTATCCTGAGACTCTGATCTGATAGCTCTAGGGAGAGGTATAGGCATGTCCATTTTTAAAGAGCTCCACAAATGATTCCAATGTACAGCTGGAACTGCTGAACAGAAGCCACAATGCTGAAACACACATATGAGCATCCATGAAGTGGAAGCCACTCTTGGCCATGTATATTACCTCTCCCAGCCCAGCATCTCTTCCAGTAATAGTTCCCTACCCTAATGCCTTTTACCTTGCCCTTCTTCTGGGCTGTTATAAACAGAAGGGGTTAAATCAGACATCATAGTTACTGAAATCTGAGATGTGCTCAGAGAAGGAATGGACCAAATGTTGTGCTGCCTGGACACCACTCACTTAATGAGGTGTGTGTATGTATGTATGTATGTATGTATGTATGTATGTATGTATGTATGAAGTCTCAAAGGCATGGACTATGTTGTGTTTCCTTTGTGCTTTCAACACAGCTTAGCATAAAATGGATGTTGACTACCTATCAACAGGAGGAAATTACTACCCCAATTGCCACAGTGTTTATTTTCATTCATAATAAATACTGTTATCATCTGCCCCAATCTCCTCTCTAAAGCCCAGTTGCCTAGGAGAGAAATGAACATTTCAGTGATCAAGAGTCAGTCTAAGGCTTCCAGTGTTTTCTGTCCAAAAAGTCAGTGAGATGCTTTACCCTACTCACTTAAGAACTAAAGGAAAAGACCACAGAACAAAGCTGGATAGACAGGCCACCTCCCACTGACATTTTACAGATTGTAAAGCCCATATTCAAAGGACAAAGAGGGCAAATCCAATGACTAAAGTACGGAGTTCTGTGTATTTCTCCATCCTGAGGAAGACTTCTCCAACCCTCAGGTTTCTGGTTCAATTCCCAAGCAAGAACAAGCAATTTCAGAGGGTGTTCTTTTAGGTATTTGTGTTAAAATGTTTCAGTCTTCTGCCACAAACTACACACTTACATAAGGCAATTTAAAAGCAGGTCCAGAATGTAAATGGAGTGTCTCAAAGATCTCCAGCAATTTTCTATGTGGATTTCTCATCTTTTCTAAGAAATGAAGCCTGCTATTAAAATAACTAAATCTCTTAAGGTACTGAAGATCCATTACTTTCAGCTGAGCGCTGAGGACAGTAAGTATTTGAGGGATGGTTTAGTTCCACTCTACACCTCTCCTGCCCCTCTATAAGTGCTGTTGGGAAGGCGCCTAAATGTGGGAGCCAGGCAGGGTTGGTGAGGCTGCAAAAAAAAGAGATTTGTAAACCTGACTGCTGTGGATGAACCGTGCCTATAACAAGACAGAATTCAACCACTATAAATGGGGGATGACCTACATCTAGGCCTCCACACCCTTTTTCTTTTCTTACATATGATAAATGTTTTGATTATGTAGGTTTGAAACTTGGGGTCCTTAAATAGGGATTCCCCAGAGAATACTGGTATTTTCTCAGACTCACCTCATTTATGGCTAAAACTGCTAGGAAAGAAGTTCACTCCATCACAATCATCCTCATTATCACCACTGAAAACTCTTCAAAGGACAAAAGCAGAAACCCCAAAATAAACCAGTAGCAAATACTTAACCTTTACAGTGCCATCAGAGGATGCACTAATAATATAATGGCCATCTTGTGTAAAAGTTGCTTCATTAACAAAGGAGGAATGGCCACGAAATTCCTTCAGGGTTTTCCCAGATTTTAAACCATGAATTCTATCACAAACAAAAGGAAATGAAAAGAACAATTAATATTCTATATATTACAACTGGGACCAAATGCTGAATACACTTTCAATGAATTACAGAAGCTCAAGTTATAATATCCTAGGGGGAGAAAGAGTACTACACAGTCAGGTATGCAATGTAATTTTCATTATGTCAAAACCAAAACAAAAGCTTGGCAAAGAGACTGCAAGAAAACATGCCAATAATACCACAGACTTCTGTTCAGGGACAGATTTGGCTATATTTGTAATATGCCCTCTATGATGATTCTGATGCAGGTAAGCCCAAAAATCACACTTCAAGAAACAAGAAAACACTGCTATCATCCCTTTCTAATCTCTCTTCTGGGTAGACTCAAATGGAGAAAATAATAATGAGGTCTCCTTCACTCTCCAGGTAACACCATGTTGGTGAAACTGTAAGGAATCACTAGTACCTCCCTCCAGCACTTCATCATTGCAAACTCAAGTAAGGGCAGTTTGGGGACTTTTACTTACCTAATTGTCTGGTCAAAAGAGGCACTAAGGATCTGACTGCTATCCTTAGAAAAGCTTAGACAGGTGACACCTTTACTGTGTGCCCTTTCAAATCTCCTTAAACACTGTCCACTCTGAATCTTCCATACCTTTATTTAAAAAAAAATAGTAAAAACTTGTAAATAGAGCATCCTACTCTAGCCTGCAGAGTCAAGCAAGAGGCAATGCTCAATAATGTACTAAAAAAGCATTAAAAATGCATGCTAACAGCTGAGTATGTCTGCTTCACAATGTGCAATAAGTGAATCCTCTGAAATTTAAACCTCTTTCTTTATAAATTATTAAAACAAAAATTAGACTCAAAGTTCACTTAAGCAGAGACCGTTTCTGTAGTTTATCTAGCCCTGGGTGTTTCACCAGCAATTAAATACAAACTACAACTAATCAAATAGAGAGCTTTCCATTCCCTAAACAAACCCCAAAGTACAATACATCATTTAAGGTGAGCCAGGGTGATACAGCAGAAAAGGCGTGATAAGCAGATCTGGACTGAAGTCCCAATCTACCACTTACCAAATGTGTGACCTGAAACTGATTACTGGACCTCCCTAGGCAGAGTTTTTATTAGGATTAAACAAGAAAAAAGTAATTAGCATAAATTTCATGTTCAACAAACAATAGCTGTTACTAAGCTATCACATGTAGAACACTACCTCATTGCAGAAGTCTCAAAATGTCTATATATGAGAGTTTGTGCCATTAATAAATACCTTGATTTTTCCATCTTGGGCCCCAGTTGCTAACATTTCTGTATCTCTGCTGAAACACATGCAGAGGACAGCATCATCCATCATCATAAAGTTATCCTGGGCCTGGTACTTAAGATCCTAAAGGAAACAAAGATAAGCAGTTACCATAGTAACACAAAACCCCCAGTCACTCAAGAGCTCTACAAACTTACTAAAAGCAGAGTAATGGATGGTGTCTACTCTAAATTTCCAAAGCAAATAGTAGTGCCATGCATACATGTTCCTAATGAACTGACAGTGCTGGGAATAATTTTACACAACCCAAAGTAATATAAAAAAATTCCAACATAATACCCTAAATCTTGTGCTTAATGATCTTTTTTCTATGCAAAATCCCCCTACAATTTCATAGTGTACATTTTTTAAGTTTATTTATTTTGAGAAAGAGAGAGAGAGAGAGAGAGAGAGAGAGAATATCCCAAGCAAGCTCTGCACTGTCTACACAGGTTGATGTGGGGCTTGAACTCATGAACTGTGAGACCATGACCCAAGCCGAAGTTGGGTATTTAAGCCTTCCAGTTGCCCCCATATTGTACATTTTTAATATATCTGAATTTATTTGAGGTATGATGTGAAAAACCAAGGTCTTTTACAAATCGTCAGCTACCTTTCCTAAAACCATGTACTGATTAATCTACTTACTTGTGATGTTTCCTTTATCATCCATTATTGTTCAAAATAAAGTATCTTTATTTTTTCCTGATTAAAAAGTAAGGCTGTGTCACAGTTTAAAAAAAAAAAAATACTATAAGGAAACATAAAGTAGAAAGTGAAAATCACACATGAATTCACTACCCATGGAGTGGAAGTTACCACTCTATGGTAAAGATTACATTTTAAGCCAGTAGTCAATAAATACCTATTTAGGGAAAAAATTAAATTGGATCTACACCAACTTCATCCCTGTAAACAAATTCCAGATGGACCAAAAATTAAATATGAAACATAAAAAGCACTACAAGTTGTAGAAGAAAAAGATGAATAAATGTGATGATACAAAAAAATCAAGTCTATAAAATAAAATGATGGGCAAAGTCAAAAAGTCAACATTGAAAAAGATTTTCAATACATATTACAGAGACTGATTTCCTCAAACTATAAAGAGTCCCTAAAAATCAGTAAGAATCCGAAAGAAAAATGGGCAAAGGATGTGAAGACTTTACAGAACAGGAAATATTGGTGGCTTTTCACATATAAAAACATATTCAACTTCATTCATAGTAAGAAAACACACAATTAGTACCACAATTAGTTAGACTGGGATAATAAGTAACTGCTTACATATACGTAGAAATTCCAGAAAGGTTACATGAGAAACTGCTAACTCTGGCTGGTCCAAGGAAGGTAACGGACCAGCTGAGGGACAATGAGTGGAGCACGACTCTTTACTGAATAACTTTTCTATTTTATAAAATGTTGTATGAGATGTACATTTTATAATTTAAAAATAAATTTATACTGTAAAAATAACAGAATTTTAAAAACTAGATAATTCACCCACTAGAAAAGTTAAGATATTTTAAATACTTTACCTTTCTGATTTTTCCAGTCGTAAAGTTCCAGACTTCAATGAATCCATCAACAGACCCAGTGACCAAATACTGACCATCTGGAGAAAATCGAGCACACTCCACATGTGATTTCTGACCAAACTGTTTCAAATGAAACAATGAAACAGATGCATTTTTATCTAGTGACCTTAAAACAATTTCCATGTTAACCTTTTGCGAAATCCTGCTCTAGCACAAAGTCATGGCTGGCCTATGTGACAGAGTATCAGAGGAGCATTTCTGTATCTGGACACAGAGAGAGAATGGATAGATTTTCTCTGACCAGTTTTAGGTCTGAGTTCTCAGCTGAAACTAGTTTTTTTAATGTGAAGTTGGTATTTCCAAAGTGGTGTAAAACAACTATACTTAAGCAGACTTAGAACAAATAATCCTATTAACTTAATAAGTTTTTACCTGAAGCAGCTACTATTAGCATGACTTTCACACTCAACTTAATATGAGATAATATACATTTATGGGAGGAAAAGAATCCATTTTTTCAAAATAAATGTGTTTTCCTATACTATTTTGTAAACAAATTTTCCATCCTAATTCTTTTTATGACCTTCATTTAATTAAGTGATAGTGTGTGGCTGACTAACTCTAGAACTAATTAAGGTGACAGAATATTTACCTAGGAAATGTATCCTGAGCATTTACAGTAATGATGTTCCCAACAGATTGAAACTACAGAACATGAGATGACAATAGAGAAATGCTGTATTATGAATTTCATTTTAAATGGAAAAAAGGAAAATGTATATAAAAGAAAATCTTGGCCCAACAGCATAATTACAGCAAATGGATTTCTATTTGTCTCAAAGCTTCAGCCAGGTAAATAGTGGTGCTGCTCAAAAATATCTTTAAATGTGAATCAGAACATATAATCCAGGAAAGATAAAATCAAAGCACTAAGCCAAAATCCTAGATTTGAGGAATACGAAATATTTTCAAATCCATGAATTCAGGAAGAACATAAACTGAGAGAAACTGTAGTATAAAGGAGATGCTGAAGTAGCAAATATACTTGTAATTCTGGGAACTCCAACAATTACTTGAGTGTGCCTTTTCCTAGAAGAGTCTCAGATTAAAAAAATTATAAAAACAAAAAACAAAAAGACAAGAACTAACCATGAGATGATAAAATTATTTTCCTCAAATGCCACACAAGCCTACCTTAACAACCCATGCCTGGTACTTTGCCTGACACATAGCAGGCAAAAACACCAATGCTGAACAGGACAAATGCACAGAAAGTTCATAGTTAGTTCCAGGTAACCAAAGAGGAACCATACTTCCAAATGAAGGCTTCCTGGGAGGAAGTGCAAGGGCAGATGATGGGCCAGCTGCCAAATTTGTGTCTACTTGGTTACACATCTGAGGTGTGTCACTGCCAGACCCCAGGAGGACCCCAGGGGTCACCAGCAGCAATGCTGAATGTTGTCAGAGCTGGAGAATGAGTTCTGTTCCCAAACCCAAGCTCCTGGCACAGGGCCTAGCTGAGCAAACACATACAGAGTCCCCAACAAATGATTATCAAATGGCTGAGTACCTAAGGACCCTACCTTAATATGCCTGCTCAGTTGTGTAGGAAACTTTTCTTCTTCCACATCTTTGACAGCCGCTTTGCCTCGGAACAAATCTATGGTCATGCCAGGAGGAAGCAATCCCTGGTGCTGCTGCCACTTCAGTGCCTATGAGGGAAAAAAAAGTACAGTAATCTAACCTACAGATCTTTTAAGATCTGGTCCTGATTACTCAAAGCCAAGCCTAAAAGGATCAAGTTAACTTCCAGAACCAAACATCTTTGGCCAATCAAATATAACATAAGCTATTTGACTCTGTGTGTCCCAGGAAGAAAAGCTGATCTCAGCTGGAAAGGGGACTCTGAGAGCCAAAAGGTCCATACTTCCGTATCTATTTTCTTACAGGTTTGACTCTAATTATAAACTTTTAAGCTTATTTATTTTCAGAGAGAGACAGAGACAGAGCGAGAGCAGGAGAAGAGCAGAGAGAGAGGAAGAGGGAGAATCCCAAGCAGGCTCCATGCCATCAACTAGGAGCCCAACGTGGGGCTCGAACCACAAACCACGAGATCATGACCTGAGCCAAAACCAAGAGTCAGATGCCTCAACCAACTGAGCCACCCAGGCACCCCAACTCTTTTTTTTAATCATTATTATTTTAATGTTTTATTTGTTTCTGAGAGAGAGAGACAGACAGACAGACAGACAGACACAGTGAGCAGGGGAGGGTCAGAGAGAGAGGGAGACACAGAATCTGAAGCAAGCTCCAGGCTCTGAGCTAGCTGTCAGCACAGAGCCCGACGCGGAGCTTGAACCCACAAACTGTGAGATCATGACCTGAGCCGAAGTCAGATGCTTAACTAAGCCACCCAGGTGTCCCCCCAACTCTTAATACAAACAAAATTTGGTGGAACAAAAACATACACTCAGATCAATGGAACAGAATAGAGAACCCAGAAATGGACCCACAAACATGTAGCCAACTAATCTTTGACAAAGCAGGAAAGAATATCCAATGGAATAAAGACAGTCTCTTCAGCAAGTGGTGCTGGGAAAACTGGAAATTAAGACAGGAAGCCATCAAAATCTTAAAGGAGAAAGCAGGCAAAAACCTCTTTGACCTTGGCCGTAGCAACTTCTTACTCGACATGTCTCCAGAGGCAAGGGAAACCAAAACAAAAATGAACTACTGGGACCTCATCAAAATAAAAAGCTTCTGCACAGCAAAAGAAACAATCAGCAAAACTAAAAGGCAACCGACAGAATGGGAGAAGATATTTGCAAACGACATATCACGTAAAGGGTTAGTATTCAAAATCTATAAAGAACTTAACAAACTCAACACCCAAAACACAAATAATCCAGTGAAGAAATGGGCAAAAGACATGAAGAGACACTTCAAAAAAGACATCCAGATGGCCAACCAACACATGAAAAAATGCTCAACATCACTCATCATCAGGGAAATAAAAATCAAAAGTACAATGAGAAACCACCTCACACTTGTCAGAATGGCTAACATTAACAACTCTGGCAACGAGAGATGTTGGCAAGGATGCGGGAAAAGAGGATCTCTTTTGCACTGCCGATGGGAATGTAAACTGGTGCAGTCACTCTGGAAAACAGTATGGAGGTTCCTCAAAAAATTAAAACGAGAACTACCCTACAACCCAGCAATTGCACTACTAGGTATGCTGTTTCAAAGGGACACATCCACCCCAATGTTTATAGCGGCACTATCAACAATAGCCAAAGTATGGGAAGAGCCCAAATGTCCATCGATGGATGAATGGATAAAGATGTGGTGTGTGTACACACACACACACACACACACACACACACACACACTATGGAGTATTACTCAGCAATCAAAAAGAATGAAATCTTGCCATTTGCAACTACATGGATGGAACAAGCGGGTATTATGTTAAGCGAAAGTAGTCAGAGAAAGACAAATGTGTGACTTCACTCATATGAAGACTTTAACATACAAAACAGATGAACATAAAGGAAGGAAAGAAAAAATAAAATAATAACCGGGGGGGAACATAAGAAACTCTTAAAAATGGAGAACAGTGTTGCTGGAGGGGTGGGGGAAGGGAGATGGGCTAAATGGGTAAGGGACATTAAGGAATCTACTCCTGAATCACTGCTGCACTATATGCTAACTAACTTGGATGTAAATTAAAAAATAAATTAAAAAATTTCTCAGGAAAAAAAATTAAAATTAAAATTAAAAAAAAAATTGGGGAAACAAAAATCTCCCACAGTTCCAACATCCAAATACAGCCACCGTTAGTTAGTAGCCTATGTATACCTTCTAGTGTTTTCCACTTTACATGTGTTTAATTAACACTGTAATTACACACTATACATAAAATATTATTTTCTCCTGTTTTTCACCTATCAGATCATACAATGACATACCTATCATTTGTGGCTGTCAAATATACCCTTTTTCTGGTGAATGTTTAACAGTTTAATTAATATATTAGTGGATAATCACACTGCTACCAATTTTTCACACAGCTAAAAATAATCCTGCAACATGGGCGTCTGGTTGAGTTAGTCGGTTAAGCATCCAACTTTAGCTCAGGTCATGATCTCGCAGTTTGTGAGTTTGAGCCCCAAATCAGGCTCTGTGCTGACAGTGAAGAACCTGCTTAGGATTCTCTCTCTCTCCCTCTCTCTCTGTCCCTTTCCCACCTGTGTTTTCTACTTCTCAAAATAAAACTTAAAAAAAGAATAATAATAATGCCACAACAATACATTTGAACAATAAGGCCTTTACTATTTGGGGGATAATACTCACTTCGAATAGATTCCCCGAAGAGGAATTACTGAATCGAAAAAGAATATGAATGGTTAAGCCTCTTGATATACATTGACAAAGTGCTTTCCCAGAAAGTTGCAACTTCAACTGGTGTTTATGACTGAACATGGGGAGTGGGAAAATCACAGATTCTGGAGACTAATGGTCCTAGGCTGTATCATTTGCCAACTCTTATTCTGACTCCCAATTTATTTCCTCTTGACTCCCAATTTATTTACTGTTTATTCATGTTCTCTGCCCACTTATCTATTCTATTTATACTATTTTTCCTATCAATTTGTGAGCTTTTTTTGATGTGATCCAGGTATTTATGATTGCCAAAAAGAATGTTCTCCCAATCTAGTTTTGATTATAGTTTTATAGGTTTCTTTTTATCTTAAGTTAAACTCTTACGTGTTTTTTTTATTGTTTTATAGGTGTCTTTTTATCCTAAGTTAAACTCTTAAGTGTTTTTTTTATTGTTTTATAGGTGTCTTTTTATCCTAAGTTAAACTCTTAAGTGTTTTTTTTATTGTTTTATAGGTGTCTTTTTATCCTAAGTTAAACTCTTTAAGTGAATTAAATTTGTTATCTTTCCCTTGGTGCCTACTCCCTAATTATAGGAAGTCTTTCCCTATCAAAAAGTTTGATACATTATCTTCTGGCTTTTCTATTTTCTGACATAACTTTAAATCTATATGAAATTATGCTATATAAAATAGGAGAAGAATCTGATCTGACCTTTTCCCTCATTCAAAAGTGCCCCAGTTTTACTGCAAGGAGGCTATTTATATTACTACTAATCACTTGTATCTTGTGCTATCTATAAAAATCTCTTACTCTAGGTAGCTTTCAATAACAACAACGCTAGTAATACTACTACTAAAAAAAAAAAAAATCACCAGCAGCAGCTCCCATTTACTGAGTGTTTACAAGGTGCCAGGTAGGGGCACCTTTGTGGCTTAGTTTGGTTAAGTGTCCAACTTCAGTTCAGGTCATGATCTCACGGTTAGTGAGTTCAGGCCCCACCTCGGGCTCTATACTGACGGTGTAGAGCCTGCCTGGGATTCTCTCTCCCTCCGTCTCTGCCCCTTCTGCAGGCATGCTCTCTCTCCCTCTTTCTCTCTCAAAATAAATAAACTTAAAAAAAGAAAGTTTACAAGGTACCAGGCAATACAGAAAATGCTTTAAATGTATCATCTCATTTAATCCTTACTATAATACCAAGGTGAGTAAATGGAATCAGAAAAGTTAGGGAGGCATCTGGCCGGCTCAGTCAGTGGAGCATGCAATTCTTGATCTTGGGGTTGTGTGTTCGAGCCCCATGTTGGGTGTAGAGATTACCTCAAAAAAAAAAAAAAAAAGAAAAGAAAAGAAAAAAAGAAAAGAAAAGAAAAGAAAAGAAAAAGTCCAGAAAAGTTAGGTGATATGTTAAAAACCACATTAGCTGGTAAGTGAGAGAGCTCAGATTCTAACCAGAGTAAACACTTGTTCCACTGCGCCTTTGACAGTGTCCTAGCACAATGATCAACTGGAATGATCAAGCTTCCCCAATGGAATGATAACTTCCATGGTCACCCTAATTCTAACTGACTCGAGAGCTTATGCTCCAAACTAATCAATACTGCTTCTCCCAGAAAAGAGGCGGCTGGTGCAATGGCACAGCTGTTGGTGCAAGCAGCTCTACAGCTAGTCCCCAATTCTTAGGACGTCTCACTTCTTTAGCTCGTACATATACTTTATATGAAGGAAACAGTATCAGGAGTTCAGGGTAATTTCAATTCCACAGACTGTGAATTACCTGTCCCAGCAATGCCATGAGACGAGATGGAGGCACCACACTGACTTCCCCAGCTAAGGCCTGGGCAATTGCTGCTCTTCTCTTCTCTTTGCTACTTCCATCCGGGTATGCCTGAAGAAGGAGAGGGATAAATATTATTACTAAGAAGCGGTCACAGGATAGGAGTGTGCTTAAAGACAACAGCAATAATCAAGCAGAAACATTAAAAAAAAAAAAGATAAAAAGAACAACCTGGTTTAAGAAGGGACTAATTATATTAATTAGTTAAGATGAATTCCCAGTTCTCCCCACTTGCATTTCAAAAGTATGAGCTGGGAGAGAACTGAGGTCAGCCAATCCACACTATTATTTCTGAGGAGAGTCTAAGTAAACTACATCAAAGCCAGCACTGTTTTTCCACTTTTCTGAAAAATTTGCAGAGCTGAGGACTCTTTTAGTAATTCTTTGGTAATTTACGACTCCCAGCCCAAAAGTCCTTCGCACCTGTAAGCTGAATCCTTTGATGGTAATCTAAACCTCTTTCCTTTATCCTAATGGTTTCTGTGTGTTTACCCTAATTCCCCATTATCCAGTACCTATTAAATTTTTCTTCCTCCTATTTAGGCTAGTATAGGGCTGGGTGAGAAATAATGAAACTATACATATAATAAAGTTTGGAAGAAGAAAAGATTGAGTCACCATGCTCTATAAGTATGCATCACCGGCTAAGACAAAAGCACAAGCTTTCTAAGAACTTAAAAAGGTGAGAGAAATTGCACTTGCTGGGCCAAAGGACACAAAAACAGTGAATATACTAGCAGTCTGGCAGCACTTCAGGGTCAAATAAGTACTTGGGCTAATGTGGAAATTATATCAGAATACATTTTCTGCTTCTTTACTTACTGCCATACAACCTTCTAAAAATGGGATGCATATGGAAAGGGAAGGCCTTCAAATACTCAGAAAAAAAGAACAAGATTATTCTCTTCAACCAACATATATAAACAGAAAAGTATTATTTTCAAAAACTGAATCAAAATCACAAACAGTATCCAATAAAATGTAAAAAACAGGTTACACTGTTTCTAGAGTTAACAAGAGTTTCTTCTCATACCTCACGAGGATCAAAATAAGACCTGGCCAAGAGGTTCTCCAAATGAATATACCGCTCTGGCTGTGTTTGTTTTAACATGATCATGGGATCAGTCTGTCTCAGGAGTGACCTGGCAGCTCCCAATTCGCGCAGCTCTATCAATTCCAGAACAACCTGGACAAAATTGAAAGAAAATGTCTGTTTCAACGCATTCTCTTAGTACTGTTTCTTCTTCAGCAGTTTCTGATTCAGAGATGGCCTCCTAACATGATTTCCAGTATAGGGAAATGTCCCTTCCTCTTTTCACTAGCATTTTCTTTTCTTTCTTTCTTTTTTTTTTTTTAATATTTTTATTTATTNATGACCTAAGCGAAAGTCGGACACTTAACCGACTAAGCCACCCAGGCACGCCTTCACTAGCATTTTCAGTTGGACAAGTGAAGCAATTATAAATAGTATCTTCAGGGTACCTGGGTTGCTCAGTTAAGCCTCCGACTTCCGGTTCATGAGTTCAAGCCCTATGTTGGGCTCTGTGCTGACACCTCAGAGCCTGAAGCCTGCTTCGGATTCTGTGTCTCCTCTCTCTCTGCCGCTCCCCCACTCCCACTCTACCTCATAAAAAAATTTTACATACATACATACATACATAAATAGTAACTTCAATCATCCAACTTCCATCCATCATTTTTACCCACCCATTTCCTCTACTCTCAGGCTTCTTGTTCAGAATACAGAAGCTGAAGAAAGCCGAAGATAAGAATATCTCCATAGGCTTCCGAGAAACCTTTCTCCAGTTCTAAATTTTCTTTAGAAAATTAGTTAGTAATTACTGAACTCCTGAGGACTGTAAATAAACCAACTATCCTATTTTTATTTCAAACAACACTATAGTCTTATTTCCAGAAAGCCCATTCTGTTATCATACAAATGTATAGTAACTAATTTGTATGATCTTTGTCCTGATTTTCTGGCACGGAGCTTCTAAAAACCTGGGAATTTCCCCCAGTGATAGGAATATCTTCATTATTAATGAGCTCCTTGCATCACTCCTGAGATTGTGCTAATGAGACAGCACATGGAAAGAGCTGGTTGCCAGAAAGACCAACCAGATGATCAGAAGGTTGAGGCTTTGAACCAACCCACCCTCCAAGGAATGCTAGGGAGCTAGAATTGAAAGTAACCCGAATAAAAAACCCCAAAGGAGCTTCCTAGTTGGTGAATACATTAATAAGCCAGGTGAGAGAGATGCTCTGATTCCAAAGGGAGAGAAGATTAGAAGCTCTGCATTCAGGATCCTTCCAGACTCACTTTTATGTGTCTTCATTCGGCTGGTCCTGATCTGTATCCTTGATAATAAAACTATAACCACAAATGTAGCACTGTGGTGAGTTCTGGGACTTGTTCTAGTGAGTTACTAATTCTCAAAGGGTCATGGGGACCCACATATGCAGGCAGCTGGTCAGAAGTGTGGGTGGCCTGAGGCCCCAAACAAGTGCAGCTTGTATCTAAAATAAGGGCAGTCTTGCAAAGGACTGAGCCTTTAATTTGCAAAGTTTATGCTAACTCTGGGTGGTTAGTGCCAGAACTGAATTGTAATATACACTACTTGGTGTCAAAACAGCTCACTTAATGATCACTTAAAAAATAAATTTAGAGACACCTGGGTAGCTCAGTAAGTTAGAAATGTCTGACTCTTGATCTCAGCTCACATTATGATCTCATCATTCCTGAGATTAAGCCCTGCATTCAGCTTTGCATTGACAGCATGGAGCTTGTCATCTGCCCTTCCCCCACTCATGCAAGCACATGCATACATGCCTGGTCTGTCTCTCTCTCAAGATAAATTACTAAACATTAAAAAAAAATTATTTTAATTTAGTATAATGTTGGCTTTTCCAAAAAAAAAAAGGAAAAAAATATAAAGTAGCACCCAAATCTTGGCGGTGTAAGTTTTAAGGACTGGTACAGTCCCACAGTGCTTCCTGATGCTCCCCAGTGAGGGGGCCCACAATAAACCAATTCAAGGAGATTGGCATCACCTCCACTCTTACCTGTTCATAGAGGTCAATGAGGGTTTTATCTGGCAATTTCAAAGACTGGATAGCCTGTAAAACAGTATCCCAATGGCCACTATTAATGTCAGCCACAAAACTCTCAATGCTGTCCACGGTATTCAGAGACACGGTAGTCTCTTCCTGTAATGTGGCTAATGCCCGATGTAAACTGTTCTCCTTCAAGTACTGCATGATAAGACGGATCACACTAAAAAAAGAAAGCAAGAAACCCAGCTCAGGAATCCTCACTCACCAAAGAGGCCAAACCGTAAAACCAATCCCAGCTTATTTCTTCTATTCGACCATATTCCCTTCACTAGTTACTTCCCATTTCTTTATCATGTAAGTAAAACTTCCTAAAAATCTCCAAGTTACAAGAGACCCTGGGGATTATCCAGTCCTACCTTCACCCCAGAGATCCAAGGATTAGGGTCCGGAAAGGGGGAATAATTTGCCCAGGGTCTCACAGTCAGCTAGAAAGGGAGCTGGTACCAAGGTGATGCTTACTTACTTCCAGGACCCAAGATCTTTTTATTATGCCAAGTTTCTTATCAATATGTATGATTATACTGTTGTACACTTTTACGAACTATTTAAACCCAGTCATTGACACAACATACTCTAAATGCTTATAGGATGATTTGGTCTATTTTTTTAAAAGACAACAAAAAATATGAATTGGAGATTTTCTTACTAGGGATCTGCTGAACACAAATGAGTAGAACTATACTGTATGTAAAAGCAAAATAAAGTAATACCTACTCACCACCTTTATTACCAAATATTCAAGACATGTAAAATAAAAACATTGTGAATTCACCTTCCCGAGGAAAAGAGGAGCCAGGCAATTTCCAAATATTGAGAGAATAAGCAACCGCTTTCAGCATGTGACAGAAAACTCAGAAGTTATAGTTAAATATAGTTATTTATAGTTAAAACATCTTGCTCTTGGATTTAATAATAAGGGATCTGGTGAAAGATCTGTTCATTAGACTATAAAATTTCACTGTATAATGTTGTGATACACTGTTTTCCTTCTTTCTTTAAAAGTGCATATGTGGCTCACACTGTATTTCTACCAGACAGCAAGAGTAAAAAAGGTCAGACTGTCTCAGTTGGAAGGGATTTCATATTGGAATTTAGTCAATTCCCCCTCTCAGGTAGAAATAGTAAACATAAAACAATGACCAATGTTTATTATGTACTTCTTATATACTAGGCACCGTTAGAAGCATTTTAGACACTGATTCACTTACTCCTCAAAACAAGCCTATGAGGGAGGTATTACCATTATATCCATTTTGGTAAGGAATGACCAAAGTAAAGAGATAAATGGAAAAATGAAGGTTCAAACTGACAGTGTGGCTCCTGAGCACACATCTCTGACTGAAAAGCAAACACCCTCTTCAAAATTCCTGCAGAAGAAAACTGATCACTGCTACTTGCAGTCGCCTCTTCTCTCATGGCCCCTTTAAGAGATAACCAGGTTTTGATCTCAGCTACTCTAGTACCTACTATCCATCTGTATTCCCAAATAAAACACCCTCCCTGTAAAGATCTCCAGTAAATCAAATTTACTTTCTTCAAACACAACATACAATTGACTCTTGGACAACATGGGGGTTAGGGGAACTGACCCCCGGTATGGTCAAAAATCTATGTTTAACTTTCAATTCCCCCAAAACTTAACTGTTAACAGCCTGCTGTTGACCAGCCTTATTGATAGAAAATGTTACCAAGAAAATCATTAAGAGAAAATATACCTCCAGTACTGTACAGTATTGTACTAAAAAAATCCTCAGATAAGTAGACCTGTGCAGTTCAAACTCATGTTATTTAAGGGTCAACTGTAACACATAAAGACCTAAAAGCTTTAGAGAAAGGCTGGGATTTGAATCACAGTTCTGTCACTTATTGTGACCTTGAGCAAGTCAGTTAACATCTCTGTGCCTGTTTCCTCATCTGTTAATAAAAATACTTACCCTGTAGGGTAGTGAAAGGGTTGACTATACTGTTTACAGTGTAACTAGCATAGAAAATACTCACTAAATAGTAGCTATTACTGATAATAAAAGCATGCAGGGGCATCTGGCTGGCTCAGTCGGTAGAGTGTGCAACTCTTGATCCTGGGGTTGTGGGTTCCAGCCTCACACTGGGTGTGGAGAATACCTAAAATCTTAAGAGTAAAAAACGGGAAGGGGGGGGACACCTGGGTGGCTCAGTCAATTAAGCATCTAACTTCAGCTTAGGTCACTATCTTGCAGTTCACGGGCACATGGGTTCAAGCCCCACATCCAGCTCTGTGCTGAAAGCTCAGAGCCTGGAGCCTGATTCTGATTGTTTCCCTTTCTCTCTGCCCCTCCCCCACTAATGCTCTGTCTCTCTCTCTCTCTTAAAAATAAACATTAGAATACTTTTTAATTAAAAAAAATTTTAAAGCAACCATGCAGCAACCCAAGGATGGGAGAATGGACGGTGTACACTATTTATTTAGACCCCAAAGCAGGGAATCCTTTCCAACTCCTGCCCTGACTTAGCTGTCTCTTAGTTGCCAGTGCTATCGTTCTTCTTTGCTTTTTCTCCACAACAGTTATTACCATGTTAAGTCTCATATTTTGCTTATTGTTTTTTGTCTGTCGTCTGCCTCCCCCTATCACTACGTACATTCTTTAAGGGCATAGATATCTGTGTTTTGTTCAGTACTGTATCCCCAGGGTCTAGAAAAGTACATAGCAGACTTCAGTATTTGGTGAATGAATAAACCTCCCTTCCTCCCGTGGCAGATGTTCTGGACAAGCCCTCTCCCTTTCTTACACTAAGGGCGCAAATGTTATATCTGTTGGTTTAATTAGTAAGTGCTGGCAAGGGCAAGGTGTTCACTGAAGACCTTCTTCAGTCACTCATTATCCCCCCTCCCCTCCAAGTCAATCATTCTTCTGGCCCAGTCTTCAGATTCTGTCTCTTCTTCGCAGCTACAGAGAACTCACCGACTAACCAAAATTCAGCGCCAATTAGCACCTGAAAGAACAGCTAATAGCTCATTCATTCCAAAGGCAGTAATTGAGCCTTCAAGGCGTGCTAAGCTGTGGCACTAAAAGGAAAAGGAGCTCCTAGGCGCCTACACAGGTTAGTAGAGTGGACAGAGTAGCAGTGACAATACTGGGTAAGCGCTGGGCAGAGCAAAGCAGAGGGGACATGTAAGCGGAGGCAACGAATCATACTGTTTAAGAGGGTGCGGGGGGAGAGAAGGAAGGCTTAGAATCCAAGCTCCTTTGTGCAAGTAATTAGACTGGAGTCCACAACGGATGGGCAATTTGATCAGTCACAGTGCACGCCAGGAGACGGCGAAGGCTAAAACTCAGATCTTCAAGGCCTATCCTTCCTCCTAGCTCCGTGCAGTCTCCCATGGGGCTTTAGGATTCTCGTTCGCTACTTTCCTGAGGGCCCGCCTCCGAGGTAGCCAGATCCAAGACGCTTCTTTGTGGGCCAGGAAACGTCCCTCCACTCCCTGGGCTCTCAGACGCCTCTCCCTGAGCATCTTAACATCCCACACCCTTCACCTCCCCGCCCCCGCCACTTCGCGAACTTCCGCCACCGCAGGACTCACTCCGAGGACTCGATTTCGATCGACATAGCGTTATCTTCACGGGCACACAGGCCAGTCCACTCTCAGGCCTAGTCGCGCAACACACCAACGACACCTCCGGCGGCCTCCTTACACCACTTCCGCTCGACGTCGACGTCCGCTCCCGGGACGGCGTGCGCGACAGACGGACGTGGAGTGCGTGAGGGGCGGAGCTCCAAGTGAATGTTACAGGTGCGCGTCTGAGCGACCACTAGGGAAGAGGATTATCGTTTCTCCCTGGGGGAAAGCTACTTACAAACAGTGGTTTGGAAATTTTCCTTCTTTGGAGGCAATTAGTTGACTAGGTTTAAAGACAGAATTTGCATTACCTGACTGAGAGGTGTTTCGAATACATTCGAAACCAGTAGGACCATATCCAACATTTGCGGGAAGAATTAATTGAGAAGAAATAAACAAAGATAGATTTAAAATAATAATAAGACTTTGAAGCTAAAACAGTTTAATCAGTCTAATTATGAAAAGTTTGGAACACTGTTAGAATTTGTATGCCCACTTCTTGGGAAGAGCTAAAATATTTACAGTATTTCCAACTAAGTATTTAGTTGAAAAGAGTTTCACTGCAATAATAGGTTACTGGAAAAACAACGAAACCAAATGCAAATGTTCACGGAGATTTGAGACTCCTTTTTACAGGAGTAAATGTATAACGATATACATTATTAAATTAATAGAGGCAAATGAAATGAATTCCATAAGGGCTGGCTTTTATAATATTTTGTTGCCATTTATGTAAATTAAAAAATATATTTGCAGCAAAATAAGTCTCTTGTGAAAACTACAGATTGAAATGATTTATTTGGAGATTTCCTGTTGGCTTTCAGTCTTATACCTTCCCCAAAGGTCTGCACACAGTTTATCTTCTTAAATACGGCTTCTTTTCTTCAAATCTTTCTGTCTCCCGTCAACTCTTCAAAGACCTGGTCTCCAGGATCCCAAAGGTCTTAGAATATAAATATTTGCCCTAACATGGGGTGAGATAGCTAGAGAGGTGTGTATGATTTCTGCGATTCTTTCACTAACCCATCCCATGACACAACATAGAAGATATTACAAAATCTTTCCTTGAGAAGAGCCAGCTCATTTTCAGCAATAACTCATTTTCTCCACCTAATTCCTTGTCATGTCATTTTTAATTCAACTAAGGTTACTTACCTATTTCACTTATATAAATAAGTATTCTCTATAATTATTTAACCACGTTTTATTCTAGTGTCCACCACAACTCTGCTTTCATTTTAAATGGTATGGCTTCTCTCCTTGTGACTCCTATTAAATCCAAACTTGTTCATTAAATACACATGCAAGCATCTCATTGCTTCATTATGTCTTTAGTAGTTAGTAATGGCCAACGATTTAAATATTGAAATATGTGCCACTATATTTTATAACAAAAATTTCCTGTGTATTAGGCATTATATTTTTTCATCTAATGAGTAGATTATATTATCTATGAATTTCAGGATACCAAAGGGAATGCTACCAAATATTTGGAGGGCCTTGAACCTAATGGTACTTGAGAAGATATAGGGAAGATCTCCTTCACAAATAATTCCAACATGACTCTGATCTCTTATTATTTTTATTACTCCCTTTATTTAACCTTAGAAAGATACTTTAGAAAATAATACTTACTGTGAAAAAGAAACATTTATGTAAAGTGAGGCAATTCCTTTGGTTTCACTTCTGTTTCTTTTTATTCAGTCAACTACAGGTACAATTAAGTTAGCTCTTTTTTCTCTAGAAAAATAGCATGTATTGTATGATCCCATTTTCATGGCAACACAAAGTCCACAATTCCTTCCTAAAATTCTGAAATCAAAAAGTTGTGAAAATTAAAGGTGTGTTATAAGTCACTTGGCAGCACAATCTGTCCTTAATTTAAATAAGGCTATTTGCAGTTTTTTAAACATCTCTTAGTGTGAATATTCATATGCAGAAATGTTAACGTATTTAATTGTGGAGTACTGCCTATATCCTGCTGGGAGATATTATAAGATATACAGGATATAAACCATATTATCTTTCCAAAATATAAAAAATTCTAAATTCCAAAACATATCTAACCTCACTGTTTTCTGAAAAAGTGTTGTGAGCCTGTTGTACCTATCTCTGTACCTATCTAATCTCCTGTTGTATATATATGTAAAGGCTCTTTGAAGTGATAATCAGTTAACATCATCCATCAACTGGGTGGTAGGATTTGGACGATTATTTTATTCTCTTCATTTTTCTGCACCATTAAAATTTTTCATAAGCATGTAAAATATTTTTTTGGATTTCAAGAAGAAAAGTTACAGTAGTTAAAAGTGCAAATATCAGTTATCTGAA
Source organism: Crocuta crocuta (assembly GCF_008692635.1). Lineage (NCBI taxonomy): Eukaryota > Metazoa > Chordata > Mammalia > Carnivora > Hyaenidae > Crocuta > Crocuta crocuta. Next base: position 749,943 of record NW_027529603.1, read on the forward strand.
AAATTAACATATATGAAAAAAATCAATCTCTGATCATTCTGATTTCAGAGAAATAAAAATTGCTTCTAAACTAAAGAAAAAAGAGGTGTGTGAGGCAGCGAGGGGTGAAAGGGTGCACATAAACTGTATTCTTTCTGTGCCACTTACTGCTTAAATCCCTGGTGCCAAGTGGCCTGTTTCAAGTCAGAACTTACTTGTGGCTGTCACAAATATGTCAGATCATCAGACACATTTCTTGAGAAATAAAATTATATTACAGTTAGCAGCCTCATCCTTTACTTCTTAGATGTGTTGGATTTTTAATCTCTGATTAGCAGTCAATATCCCTCACATCACACTTTCTCTTCATTCATGTTTCCTCTATAATAATGGGTTTGAATAAGACCTTTTCATTACTGTATCATAAAACTGTAATCTGTACCAGCTAGGAAGGTTTTTCCTCCCAAACTAAACTGCTTACATAAGTCTTCTGTAACCCAGCTGTATAACCCATCAATTTCCATATTCTTTTCACACCCAAAGCATAAGATTTTGTCATCTTGCTGATCCCTTATTAGCAAAATGATAAACTTTAACAGTTACTAAAGATCAATTTGTCTGGGCGTCTGGGTGGCTCAGTTAGTTAAGCATCCGACTTCAGGTCAGGACATGATCTCACAGTTTGTGAGTTCCAGCCCCTCATTCAGCTCTGTGCTGACAGCTCAGAGACTGGAGCCTGCTTCTCATAGCGTCTACCTCTTCTCTGCCTCTCCCTTGCTCATGCTCTGTCTCTTTCTCTCTCAAAAATAAATAAGCATTAAAAAATTTTTTTAAAAAAAGATCAATTTGTCTAGGAAATTTTATTTTTAACACTAGACAAATGAGGTCTCTCATATCTCTTCATCAGTATGTGAATAAAGAAACTCAAACAGGCACACAACACAGACAACTTCTAACCTCTAAACCAGGCAATTGTATTCATTAGAAAGCTTCCCATCTTCCACTCAGGGACTAAGTTACAGTCTCCTAGACCTGATTTCTGGTGAACATATGACCTAGGGTGACCCGCAAGGGAAATCCAGGCTACGGCTCATGTCCCCTTTCCAGGAAGCTAGCTCTTCCCAAAAGTCTCCGAAGTCAATCCCCTTATTCCAGCAGAGGGCAGGCTGAGCACAGAAAAGCCGCCATTGTACCTCATCTCAAGATGTTTAACTTGTTCTTCAGGAGGCGAGGTATAGGGGAGAGAGATCCTCTTTCCAATGGGCGAATGAAATAGAAGGCAGGGTCAATATTTGAGTGCCAAAATGGGGCAAAAGATTTGTTCTTCCTATTAAACTAGATCAGTGTGATCTGACATGGTAAAAAGGTAAAGTCTAGAGAAAAATTATCATACAACTCTACCTGTTTGAGGCAGGACATGACTTACATGTCTTCTAACTCAACCTTCTCCTTTTTATTCTTTTTTTTAATTTAAAAATTTTTTTATAGTTTATTTATTTTTGAGACAGAGAGAGATAGAACATGAGTGGGGGAAGGGCAGAGAGAGAGGGAGACAGAATCTGAAACAGGCTCCAGGCTCTGACCTGCCAGCACAGAAGTCGATGCGGGGCTCAAACCCACAAACCGCGAGATCATGACCTGAGTCGAAGTCGGACACTTAACTAACTGAGCCACCCAGGCACCCCTCGGCCTTTTCCTTTTTAATTCCCACCTCCTCCAGAGCAGGAATCTCTGCATGATCCCTAATGAAGTTTTTTTTCTCTTTTTTGGTATACCTACTTGATTAAAAGCCACCTGTTTCAACTTGGAACAAAATGTGCTTTCTTGTAACTCCCACAGAGCAAGCCTATTCCCTTCAGAGATTGCAATGTGGCCCTGGCCCTAGAGTCAAAAGGGCAGTTTCTCAGGGGTGCCTGGGTGGCTCAGTTGGTTGAGCCTCTGACTCTTAATTTCAGCTCAGGTCATGATCTCAGGGTAATGGGATCAATCCTTACATTGGCTTCTGCATTGAGCATGGATCCTGCTTAAGATTCTCTCTCTCTCTCTCTCTCTCTCTCTCTCTCTCTGTGTGTGTGTGTGTCCCTCTTCCCTGCTCTATATTCTCTCTCTCTCTCTCAAATAAAAAATAAAAAGGCAGTTTGTTCACATGAATTAATTTTTATCAGGACAAAAATCTTTTCCAGAAACCCTTCTCCGAGAAAGAAAGAAAGAAAGAAAGAAAGAAAGAAAGAAAGAAAGAAAGAAAGAAAGAAAGAAAGAAAGGAAGGAAGGAAGGAAGGAAGGAAGGAAGGAAAGAAGAAACCCTTCTCCCTTCAGCTGATGCATTGGCCAAGGTGGCAATATATGTCCATTGTCAAACTGAACATTTCCTGAGCATCCAAAATAATCACAGATCATCCAGCAAGAAAGAAGGGATGGAGCTAGTGGAATGACTGTTGGCTGGATAGCCAACCATGTCTGCAGGGTCTGGGCTGTGAGGCTGGTAGGAGCCACTGAAGAGTCCCAGCACACAGACAAGGAAGTGGAGAGGAGGAACGGAAGGGATCTACCCAGATCTCACAGTGAGTGAGTCCCAGCTTGTAAGAACTCATCTATGCTGATTTCTGCCCCTTCCCTCCCTTCTCTGACCAATGTTCAAATCAGTGTCTGCAGATGCTATCCTCAGTGGACCAGCCAAGCTCAGGATTATAGGACTAGAGACAAGCATAAAGGGAAAGATGCCTTTCTAGGAGGGCAAGGAAATGGGACTGACTTGGGGCAAAGAGAATAGTTCTAACCTGATGACATGATGCTTGGACAGGATCTGAGCTACACATGCCTTTCATGGAGGCACATTCTGAGGAAAACTTAACTTCTCTGTGCTTTGTCTCTTCATCTGTAAAATAAGCAGAAAGATAGTACCTACCTCAAAGGTTGTGAGAATTAGGGGCGCCTGTGTGGCTCAGTAGGTTAAGTGTCTGACTTCGGCTCAGGTCATGATCTCATGGTTTGTGAGTTCAAGCCCCACATCAGTCTCTGTGCTGACAGCTCAGAGCCTGGAGCTTGATTATGTGTCTCCCTCTCTCTCTGCCCCTCCCTCACCCATGCTCTGTCTCTCGAAAATAAACATTTTTTAAAAAGGTTATGAGAATTAAATAAGTTAATATTTATGAAGCACTTAGACCATTGCTTGGAATATACTAAACACTGAATAAGAGTTTGCTATTATTATTATTATTATATATTATGAAGTAAAAGACTTTCTTTGTGTTTCTTAACACAATAAGAAAAGTAATACTGAAAGTCAAAATGGGGTCTAAAACTCAGTCGGTTGAGCCTCCAGCTCTTGATTTTAGCTCAGGTCACTATCTCAGGGTTGTGGGATCGAGCCCCACATCGAGTTCCCTGAACAGACTCCACACAGGGTATAGAGCCTGCTTAAGATTCTCTCCTTCTTCCTCAGCCCACTTCCCTTCCCCCCTCTCTTTAAAGTAAACAAAAAATAAAATTAAAAAATATATCCTTAAAAATTAATTAATTAATTTTTTAATATTTTAAATATTTATTTATTTTTTACAGTGAGAGAGACAGAGTGTGAGTGGGGTAGAGAGAGAGAGGCAGACAGAGAATCTGAAGAAGGCTCCTGGCTCCAAGCTGTTAGCACAGAGCCTGACACAGAGCTTGAACTCACGAACCATGAGATCATGACCTGAGCTGAAGTTGGACACTTAACCAACTGAGCCACCTAGGTGCCCTGATAAATTAATTTTGGAAACGGGTTTGTTTAAAGAGAGAGGCTCTTTCCCTCTTTGATGAGACGCTGTTCTTAGAGACGGGTTTGTATCCACTCATGTGCCACCAGGTGGTGAATGACTGGTTCCCCATAACCTTTCACTTTGTCTTTTTTAAAAACTTTTTAAAAGTTTATTTATTTATTTTAATGTTTATTTATTTTTGAGAGAGAGAGAGAGAGAGAGCATCAGTGGGGGGAAGGGCAGAGAGGGAGGGAGACACAGAATCCGAAGTAGGCTCCAGGCTCTAAGCTGTCAGCACAGAACCCAACGTGGGGCTCAAACTCCCTAACTCCAAACCATGAGATCATAACCTGAGCCAAAGTTGGACACCCACCTGACTGAGCCACCCAGGCGCCCCTAAAGTTTATTTATTTAGAGAGAGTGCATGCATGCATGCAGAAGGCACAAAGAGAGGAAGAGAGACAGAGAATCCCAGGCATACTCAACAGTGTCAGCACAGAGCCCAACATGGGCCCCCACACAGGACCAATGTAGGCCCTGAACCCATGAACCACGAGATCATGACCTGAGCCAAAACCAGGAGTCTGGCCACTTAACCAGATGAGTCACCCAGGGGCTTCTTCCACTTTGTCTTGATGCTTGGAACCCCTGTCTGTGTCACTGCTGACCAAGTCAGCTTTGGTGACCCAATGCCATAAGAGGGTGTGTGGCCAACACCTCCTTTATTTACAAAGAAAGGGTTCTTCCCACAAGCCTAGGGGCTTGGATGGGAGACTAGGGTTGTAGATCCCAGTTCCCCGCACCAAAGACTTGTTAGCACTCATGCTTTCCAGAGACTTCCCTTATCATGTCTTTGATCTAGTATCTGTGCAAATACAATCAACAGGGCCAGGCCAGGATGAGCCCCAGTATCTTCATGTACTTCCCCACGGGGACTTCCTGCTGTTGTTCTTTTTTGTAAGTGGCGTCTCTGATCTCCTTGCCCAGACTATTTTCCTTCAACCTCCAGGGACTCCTGGGCATTATACACCTGGAGTGCTTGGCCTTTCTTTAAGTCGAGGGGAAGGTTCTAGCTCCATTCCCATATTATTCCTGCTCATAAAGCAGGATTCCCCACTGTTTTCCAAATGCAATGGACACCTTTGGGGACGTCTGGCCAGCTCACAATTCTCCTTTCTTTCTGAGGTGCTCCAGCGCCCCTCAGTAGTGGGTCTGCCGCAAGTCACGTTTTACAAAGTACCTCTCTTCCCACCACACCAAAGTGGCCCAGTGTGGACACCGACCCAAGCTAAGCTGATAGGATTTTCTCTCCCAAGTATTAAGAGTATTGGTCAAAATATTCTGGTTCCAACTGGCTGATATGCTGAGGAGCTGCGGGTAGCCACTTTCTTCTGCATGAGTGGGAAGCAAAGAAGGGCTGCAGAGAAAAAAACGAAACCAGCTGCATAGAGGAAAAGATGAGAGCCACCAAGAGTGCTCTCTGGGTTTCTAATGGCTTTTTTTCCCTCACAAAACTCTCTGTGGTAAGGACTATTAATATCTCATTTTACAGATGAGGGAACCGAGGCACAGAATCACGACATTATCCAGGTGTTAGAACACGAGCTCCTGGATCTAGGCGTTCCTAAAACGACTACAACGTGGGGCATCCTAGCTGTGTGAGCTGGAAAAGGCTTCCTTTTTGCCTCCCTAGCCTGGTTGAGTTGGGATTCTGTCACACTTGATGAAAGAGAGTACTGACAAAAGAGAATAGAGATGGATTCTCTATTCTCTAAGATATCTCTAACTGAGATAGATTCTTTTGGGTGGATCTAGCCTTGGGTGTGAGGAAGGTACAGAAAAAGGAGATGAGAATGGTTGCAGCTGCAGACAAGTTTGGGTGGGAGGGGGGAGCAGGAAATGGAGGAAGTTTAACCTCAGGGTTTTTTGTGGGGTTTTTTTTTTTTCCCTGTGCGGAGATCCACCGCTTACAGTGGGGCAAAGATTTCAACTGGAGAGAGGAATTGCTGTAAATAGGAGAAGAAAGGCCATTTGTATCAGGCGGAGACATGCCCAGTGATGGTTACAGGTGATAAACTTTATTTAGAAAGACTCATCCACCCAACTGTATATGATTTTTCTCCAGTAAGACTCAACTCCCTTGAGGACTCAGCTGGGTAAGGTAAAAGTGGGAGGTTAGGACACTCACCTGAGGTACTGAGGGGAGAGCAGTGGAAGCAATACACCTGGAGGCCAAGGCTGAAGAGAAAGGAGAGCCTATGAAAGCTGGAAGCCCCAATAATGTAGAAGACACATGAGGGGAGGAGCAGAGAATGGGAGAACTGAAGAGAAGGCATGTCAGAACCTGAAACATTAAATCTTGAGACTTCTGAGGTAGAGCCCTTCTCACTGATGCCGGGATTCAAGATAGGACCACCAAAGGGAGTAGCTAAAGTAGAGTCAAGGAGAAAAGTTCAAAGGGAAGAAGTCATGGAATTTGGGGGCTAAATATACATAAACATATAGGCTGAGAACACATACTAATATATATCAGATACAGTCAGAAACACAATACAGATTCACATGCAGATAAACACGGGCACACAGCACAGGCAGGCACACACTAATTCACAGATATTCTTGTGTCACAGGACACAATACAGACCCTCCCCTCTCTCCCTCTCAGCACACCACGCAGACAGGCACATACCCAGGAACACAGGGACACACACACACACACACACACACACACAGAGGTGAAATGCATACACAGAGGCACATATAATCACGTGACAAACATGGAAACTTTGACACATACACACGCCACGGCACTATGACTTAAGGGAGTAGGTTTTCCCCCCCGGGTATTGTTTTTCCTGTTGAATTTGGCCACTGTGGCACCCACGTGGCACAGCCCCTATTCTTAGAAAAAAGAAAAGGAACCTGAAGCCTCACCCAAGTTAGAAACAAAGGCCCTGGCACAGCTCAGCCCTGGCTCACTAACCAGGATGTCTGGCCCTACCTTTGTCTCCCTGGAACTAGAGTTCTGGCTCAAATGCTGCCCCAGAGACTCCCAGCCAAGGGAAACAGAGCCTCCCCAGGCACAGGGTGGCCCTGCCACAATTGGCTCAGGCTGGGCAGACAAGCTCTGACACCCAGAGCCCCTGCCTTCCCCAACCCAAGCATCTCTTTCTCAGCCAGGCCAGCTTGATCCCTCACAGTGTCCTGCTGAGGAAAAGGATCAAGAGTGAAGAGGGGTAGGGGTGCCTGGGTGGCTTAGTCGGTTAAGCGTCCGACTTTCGCTTAGGTCATGATCTCGCGGTTCGTGGGTTCGAGCCCCGCGTCGGGCTCTGTGCTGACTGCCAGCTCAGAGCCTGGAGCCTGTTTCAGTCTGTGACTCCCTCTCTCTCTGACCCTCCCCTGCTCACGCTGTCTCTCTCTCTCTCTCTCCTAGAAATAAATAAAACATTAAAAAAAAATTAAAAAAAAAAAAAGAGTGAAGGGGGCGAGGCTGAGGAGACAGGCAGGAATTAAGGCTTCAGCCAGAAGGAAACGGGGAGCCAAGGAATATTATTACTAAGTGAGAGACTGGCATGGTTACATTTGCACTTCAGAGCTCCCAACACCTACATTAATACGTGGCACATAATTATATGAATGGCCCTGGTGACTTCCTGTGGGAGGGGTTGGGAACTGGTGACCCTAATGGTAGGGACCTCAGTCAGGAGAATCAGATCAGGTAAAAATCAAAGGAGGCTTAATCTAGGGCCAAGCATGGTATTGGAATAAGTAAAAGAAGAAATCAAAGTGACTAAGGGTCTGATAAGAAAGGCTAGCTAGAGCTGGAACATGATGTGGTAGGGTCCCCTCCCTAAGAAAAGAAAGAAAAAAAAACCTCAAGGCAACCTGGCTATAAATGCATATGTGACAATATCCCTCATGACCTTGTAACATGAGACCACTTAATCAGACTACATGTTTGTGTGTTACCATATATGGGAGACAAAGATGTGTTTGTATGTGTTTACCCATATATGGGTAAAAAGTATATTTAAAAAAAAAACTACACCATGTGGCATTTGGGGCTCAGTTCTTTGGGTATGAACCCAACTGAGCAGTGCCAGCGGGAATAAAGTTGCTTCCTGGAAAGAAAAACCTCGGTGTTACGACTCTCTGTGTGAGAATCCTGCTACAATGGGACTGGCAGGGCTCATGGGCTTTGACTCATGCTAATTAAAACACCACTATGAGGCAGACAGAGAAAGCCAACTTGTTAATTTCACTGTCATAAGGATATGAAATATACCTATCATGAGGATAGCAAACACATATATTATCATAAGCATTCCCAGCAGCTCTAGTATCTCTCACTCTTAAAATTCTTTTTTGACCAACATCATTCCTCTTCATGTCCTACCTCATTTTCCTTCTTTCCTTCCTAGCCACATTTCTAGAAAGATTGTCCCTAAATACTGTTTCTACCTCCTCATCCCATTCACTCCTAACTTATTCCAATCTGACTTTCATTTCTACCATTTCACAAAGTGTGCCTTTGTCAAGGTCACTGGTGACTTCCGTGTTGCTAAATCCAAGAAGCATATCTAGGCCCTTATCTTGAGAATTGAGGTTCAGGGGGAACCTGGGTTGCTCAGTCAGTTAAGCGTCCAACTTTGGCTCACGTCATGATCTCACGGTTTGTGGGTTCAAGCCCCACGTCAGGCTCTGTGCTGACAGCTAGCTCAGAACCTGGAGCCTGCTTCAGACTCTGTGTCTCCCCATCTCTCTGACTCTCCCCTGCTCACACTGTCTCTCTCTCTCTCTCTCTCAGAAATAAATAAAACATTTAAAAAAGAGAGAGAGAATTAAGGTTCAGAAGGTTAAGTAGAGTTTCACTTCTTGAATTTGGTCCATCCCCCCTGCTAAGGAAAGCTAGAAAATATAAAACTAATCTGCAAGAAGACATAGAAGAGATAAGGAAAATGTGTTTTAGTCCACTTTTCCCTTGAGGAGTATTTGTCAATGCCAAAGTGGATGGCCAAGAGACAGATGGCTTTTTTGAACAGAGGACAGGGATTAGAATTTAGGAGTGGCCAAAGTGGAGAGCCCTGATAAACCTCCCTTGGATTAATACACTGAAAGGCTGAAACTTAAAAAATAAGGCTGAATTCAAAGTAGATAGGCCCTCCTTAGAAGGCTCAGTTTCAAATAATCTCAATCCTTAAAACTGGAAAAAAGTAATTCTAGGATGTCAGTAATCCTTTCTGGAAGAAGACAATTTAGGCCTCAAATTATTGCTACAAACAATTTTTTGCATTGTGTTCTATAAACAAAATGGTGCACGTACAGGCAATAGAGCAAAAGTGAAAATCAACAAGAACAAGAGACAATAGAAACAACTCCACAGAGTCTCCAAATATTGGAATTATGATATAGACTTTAAAGTAACTGTATTTACCATGTTTACCATGTTCAAAGGTAAGATTGAGAGTTTCGGTGGAGGACCGGGAACAATAAAAAAGAGCTGAGTGGGAATTTCAGAACTGAAGATCTAATAAGAAGAAGAAATCATGGCTAGATTTACCAATTCATTTGACAAGCTAAAGAGAAAATTCATGAAGTGGAAAATAAGTCCTTAAAAATTAGTCAGAAATAAGTACAGAAAAATAAAAATTTTAAAAATACAAAAGAGAAGGATAATTCATAAAGAAGGTAATGAAAAGATCTAATAATGAGTAATTCAACTTCAAGAAAGAAGAGACAGGGATGCCTGAGTGGCTCAGCTGGTTAAGTATCCAAGTTAGGCTCGGGTCCTGATCTCTCTGTTTGTGACCTCTGCGTAGGGCTCTGTGCTGACAGCTCAGAGCCTGGAGACTGCTTCAGATTCTGTGTCTCCCTCTTTCTCTGCCCCTCCCTGGCTGGCACTCAATCTCTCCCAAAGTTAAATAAACATTTTTTATTTTTTTATTTTTTATTTTTTTAAAATATTTTTTTTTTAAATTTATTTCTAGGAGAGAGAGAGAGAGAGACAGCGTGAGCAGGGGAGGGTCAGAGAGAGAGGGAGATACAGACTCCGAAATAGGCTCCAGGCTCTGAGCTGGCAGTCAGCACAGAGCCCGACGCGGGGCTCGAACCCACGAACCGCGAGATCATGACATAAGCGAAAGTCGGACGCTTAACCGACTAAGCCACCCAGGCGCCCCAGTAAACATTTTTTAAAAAAAGCATTGGGGTGCCTGGGTGGCTCAGTCGGTTGGGCGTCCAACTTCGGCTTAGGTCATGATCTCACAGTTCGTGGGTTCGAGCCCCACATCGGGCTGTGTGCTGACAGCTCAGAGCCTGGAGCCTGGAGATACAGATTCTGTATCTCCATCTCTCTCTGACCCTCCCCTATTCATGTTCTCTCTCTCTCTCTCTCAGAAATAAATAAAACATTAAAAAAAAATTTTTAAACATTAAAAGGAAGAAGAAGAAGAAGAAGAAGAAGAAGAAGAAGAAGAAGAAGAAGAAGAAGAAATAAACAGACACCAAAATTTGAAAGGTTAATGGCTGAAAACTTTCCAAAAAGGAAGGAGGCATCAAGCCAGGGATACAAGAAGTCCTGGAAACCCAAATAGGTTAAATAAAAAGAAAACCCATGCCTGGCCACATCATAGAAAAGCTGATCAAAACCAGTGACAAAAAGAAAATCTTAAAAGCATCCAGAGGAAAAAAAAGACACATAAATTTAAAAAAGAATAAAAAAACCAAAAAACAATTCTTCTCATAAGAAACAATGAAACCAGTAGACAGTGCAATTATATCTTTAAGGCACTAAAGGAGTATAACTGACAAATTCAATTCTATATCCAGTGAAAATATCCTTCAAGAATAAAGGTGAGATTCTGATTTAGAAAAATTATAAATAAAAATATATGAAACAATTGGAGGAATTTGAACACTGAATCTTTGATATTAAGAAACTGTTATTTTTAATTATTTGGGTTAAAAAAATTTTTTAATGTTTTTATTTATTTCTGAGAGAGAGAGAGAGAGACAGCATGAGCAGGGGAGGGTCAGAGAGAGTGGGAGACACAGAATCTGAAACAGGCTCCAGGCTCTGAGCTGGCGGTCAGCACAGAGCCTGATGCGGGGCTTGAACCCACGGACCGTGAGATCATGACCTGAGCCGAAGTCGGACGCTTAACCGACTGAGCCACCCAGGTGCCCCAATATGGGGTTTTTAAACCCCATATTATCTTTAAGTGATAGATAGTAAATATTTACCGATGAAATATTTACAGATGAAGCATTAGGATGTCAGATATTTGCTTTGAAATAATCTGAGACTGAGTGGGGATGGGTGGAAGTAAAACAAATGGAGTACACGTGGATAATTGTTGAAGTTTAATTATGGGTACAAGGGTTCATTACACCGACCTCCCTATTTTTGCACTTGTTTGGAATTTTGCATTCTAAAGATTTTATCCAGAAAGAATGAAGGTGAAATAAAGGCATTTTCAGAGGAACAAAAAATGAGAAAATCTGTTACCAGTTGAGCCACACTGAAAGTGTTCTTCAGGCAAAATGAAAATGATTCCAGATGGAAGCTTGAAAATGCAGAAAAGAATGTAAGGCAATGAAAATGTTAAATATGTGGATAAACTCAGATTGATACTGACTGTAAAACAATAACAACAGTAATCTCTTGTGAGGTTTGAAATGTTTTTAAAAATGTTTAGTTATTTTTGAGAGAGAGAGACGGAGTATGAATGAAGGAGGGGCAGAGAGAGAAGGAGACATAGAATCTGAAGCAGGTTCCAGGCTCTGAGCTGTCAGCACAAAGCCCAACATGGGGCTTGAACTTACAGACAGTGAGATCATGACCTGAGCCAGTCGGACACTTTTTTAAAAAAAATTTTTGAATGTTTTGTTTCTGAAAGAGAGAGAGAGTATGAACAGGGGAGGGTCAGAGAGAGAGGGAGATACAGAATCTGAAACAAGCTCCAGGCTCTGAGCTAGCTGTCAGCACAGAGCCCAACACAGGGCTCGAACCCATGAACCGTGAGATCATGACCTGAGCCGAAGTCAGATGCTTAACTGACTGAGCCACCCAGGTGCCCCTCTTGTGAGGTTTTAAATTATAGTGAAATTAAAATGTGTGACAACAATAGCAAAGAACTCAAGAAGGCATAAAAGGAGTTAAAGTGTTCCAAGGTTCTGTGTTGTTCTGGAAAAAGGTAAAGACCTATTAGACTTCAATAAATCAAGGATTGATTTGGTAATCCCTCTAAATAACTACTAAAATATAGTAAAAGAATGTATAATTTCTAAACCAACAGAGGGGAAATATAGAAAAATTAAAAATAATAAATCAATTAAAAACTAGGTCAAGGAAGGAGAGAAAAAGGAATATAGTACAAAGTACATGTAAGACAAATAGAAAACACTTCATAAAGTGATAGATTTAGGGGTGTCTGGGTGGCTCAGGTGGGTGAGTGGCCAACTAGTGATTTTAGCTCAAGTCATGAGCTCATGATCATAAGAACAAGCCCTGCATCCAACTCTGCACTGGGTGTGGTGCCTGCTTAAGATTTTCTCTCCCCTCTTCCTCTTCCCCTCCCTAGCTCACACTTGTGCCCTCTCCTCTCTCTCTCTCTCTCTCTCTCTCTCTCTTTCCGTCTCCCTCTCGAGAAAAAAAGCGATTGAGTTAGACTGAAATATATCAATAATTACTTTAAATATAAATGGAAGAAATTCTCCAGTTAAGATACAAAGATTGTTAGACTGGATGTAAAAACAACTATATGCTATTTATAAGGGACACAAGAAAGACATAAAAATACAGAAAACAAGAAGATGCAAACCAAAAGAAATCTGATGTGGCTATATCAATATCAGAGAAAGTAGGTTTGCTCAGACCTTTTTAAAGTGTACAACTTAATGATTTATTTTTAGTATACTCACAAGATACGTAACTATCACCACTATTTAATCCCTAGATAAAGTTGACTTCAAGGCATAAACTGTAAACCAAGAAGATATAATAATTCTAAATTTGGAAGCCTCTAATAATATAGCCTCAAAACATGAAAGGTAAGAATCAATAGAACTACAAGAATAACCAGAAAAATGCACAATCATAGTGGAATATTTTTAACAAGTTAAGGGTTCAGAGGATCTGATAATTAACATTCATTAAGGCTATATAATATCTGAACTATACAGTTAGCAAATTTGACCTAATGGGCGTACACAGAATGCTATTCTCCAAAATTCTGACTACATTGTCTTTTTATGCACAGAAGAACATTTGCAAAAGTTGACCATATTCTGGGCCACAAAGCAAGTCTCAATAAATTTCAAAGGATCAATATCATACTGAGGATGCTTTCTACTTACAATGAAATTGAGCTAGAAAGCCATAGCAAACAAAATGTCATAATAATTTGAAAACCCATGTATTGATTAAAAAATTTAAGAGCTTCCTGGGTGTGGCTACACAGAGGGCAGGGAGAGACAGAATAAAAAAGGCAGACCACTCCAGATTGCTATGTAGCAGTTTAAAAATTTTTTTTTAATGTTTTACTTATTTCTGAGAGAGAGAGAGAGGGAGAGAGTGAGCAGGGGAGGGTCAGAGAGAGAGGGAAACACAGAATCCGAGGCTCGAACCCACGGACCGTGAGATCATGACCTGAGCTGAAGTGGGATACTCAACCGACTGAGCCACTTAGGTGCCCCAGTTTTAATAAGCAAGAGTTATTTATGAGACTTGTCTTAGGCCAGTACAAAAGAAGTAGATTTCTGCACCCATCTGCCAAATCTTAAAAGTTTATGTAGAGGCCTGCTCATGGGTTTGGGCCCTGGGTCAGGCTCTGTGCTGACAGTTCTGAGCCTGGAGCCTGCTTCTGATTCTGTCTCCCTCTCTCTCTGCCCCTCCCACACTTGTGGTCTGTCTCTTTCTCTCAAAAATTAGTAATAAAACATTTTTTTTAAAGTTTATGTAATGGCCTTATCTGGGTTCAGTCATGTATACTGCCCAGATTGTCTCAGCAACACTTTAATCTCTCTGGGCTANGAGGAGCCTCTGATTGTCCAGGTCCAGCTTGTGGGTCCACTGGCAATCACATGACCATATCTCTACATATGATAGGACATTTAAAAAGTACATTTCTTTTTCTTTTTTTAGGGCTTAGTTGTTTTTGGTGTGGGGTGGGTTTGTTTTTTTCTTTTAGTTTTTTTTTGTTTTCTTTCTTCTTTTTTTTTTGTTTTTAGAGAGACAGCATGAGCAGGGGAGAGGGAGAAAGAGAGAATCTCAAGTAGGCTTCACACTTAGCATGGAACTTGACACAGGGCTCAATCCCACAACCCTGGGATCATGACCTGAGACGAGATCAAGAGTTGGACACTTAACCGACTGAGCCACACAGGTACCCCTAAAAAGTATATTTCTATGTCACCATTGGATGAAAGAAAAAATTTGTTGGGATTAGAAAAAAATTTTAAAGTAGAAACTAGGTAGTAAGAAACATGACACATAAAATTGTAAAATACAGTTAAATATGTGCTTAGAGGGAAATTTATAGCTTTAAATGAATATACTTATATATATATCAAGAGCTAAGCTTTAATCTCAAAGCATGAGAAGAAAAGCAAATTATACCCAAATAAAGTAGAAGGAAATCTTAAAAATTAGATCAGAAATTAATGAAATGGAAGCAAAGTACAATAGAACCAAAACCAAAACGTTTTTCTTTGAACAGACTTTTATAATATTGAAATGAAAAGGAAAAATAACTCTTTAAGAGATTTGAAACCCCATCAGGAGTGCTATGAGAAGGAAAATTACTTGTCAATCTGATTTATGAATATAAATGTAAAAATCCTAAACAGCAGATCAATCAACCAAATCTTGCAGTACATAAAAAGGTTAATAGATAATGATTACTATCCAAGGGAATGCAAGATTAGTTTAATATTTGGAAATCAATCCAAGCAATTCACTTTCATTAAAAGAATAAGGGAGGGGCACCTGGGTGGCTCAGTTGTTCGAGTTCTGATCCTTGATTTTGGCTCAGGTCATGATCTCACAGATGAAGCCCCATGTTGGGCTCTGCAGCACAGAGTCTGCTTGGGATTCTCTTTTCCTCCCTCTGCCCGTCCTCTGCTTGTCCATGCACTTCTCTCTCTCTCAAAATAAATAAACACTTAAAAAATAGTAAGGGAGAAAAATTGTATCGTCACTTTAATAGATGCTAAAAAAAATTAATAAAATTCAACGTCCATTCATGATTAGGGGAAAAAAATACCTCTTAGGAAAAAAGAGATAGAAGGGAATCTTCTTAATATGGCAATAAATTACTACAGAAAACTATATCAAATATCATTTATTTTAAAAGTAAGCTCTATGCCCAGCATGGTACTTGAACTCACAACCCTGAGTTCAAGCGTTGCATGCTCTGTGGACTGAGCCAGTCCAGTGTCCCCAGCAAATCTCATTCTCAGTGGTGAAATAGTAAATAAAGGCTCTTCTTTACATATCTGGATTTAGAAAAAGCAAAACAGTAAAGCAAATATAGGGGGGAAAAACCCTATCTCTACTACTTTTATTCAACATTGTGATGGAGGCAAGACATAAAAGCTATAAGGATTGGAAAGGAAGAAATCTCATTTACAGTTGATAAGATAGTATACATAAAAAATCCAAAAGAATGTAGAAAATTATTAGAATTAATTAGCAAGATTACAGATTACAAGGTCAATACACAAAAATCTATTGCATTTTCATACACCAGTAACAACAGAAAAATAAATTTTAAAAGGTTATTATTTATAACTATATAAATATATCAAATAGCTAGGAAAAGATAATAATGCAGAAGACCCCTAAATATAGATTAAAGAAGACTTAAGCCAAAAAAAGGATTACATTTTGTTTAGAGTTTGAAAGCTCAATGTTTTATTTTATTCTCTCTTTTTATGGTAAAAAAATTAGTATTTAGATTTAGCCAGCTGGACCCAGTTTAGATGATCCCAATTTTTTTGGCAACATCCAAAGCATCACAGTCAGGAACCAGCCCATCAAACGTATATGCCTTCTTCTCTCCATTGGGTCTCTTAAGAGTATTGACCTTGGCCACATCAATGTCATAGAGCTTCTTCATAGCCTATTTGATCTGGTGTTTGCTGGCCTTGATATTCACAATGAACACAAGTGTGTTGTGGTCTTGTTTTCTTTATGGGTGACTTCATAGTCAAGGGGAACTCGATGATGGCATAGTGGTCAAGCTTGTGTCTCCTGGGGGCCCTCTTTTGAGGATATTTGGGCTGCCTTCAGAGACACAGTGTCTTTGGCGGTTGAAATGTAGGTGATGTGTGGATCTTTTTTTGTGACTGTGGATACCTTTCAGCACTGCTTTCTTGGCCTTCAAATCCTTTTTTTTGGCTTTGGCTTTGGGAGGGACAGGGGCTTCCTTCTTCACCTTAGCACCATCTTTGTGAAAGGGGAAGGCTCAGTGCTTTAAAGGTATCAGGTCTTCTTATAGGGATCCATAGACTTACCATAATTTCAATCAGAACCTCAATAAGTGGGGTTATGGTGGTGGTAATTTTTAGTGGAACTTGACAAATTGATTATAAAATTTATATGGAGGGGGCCTGTGTGGCTCAGTTGGTTAAAAGCCTGACTTTTGGTTTCAGCTCAGGTCATGATCTCACGGTTTGCGAGTTTGCGAGTTCAAGCCCTGCAGAGCCTGCTTGGGATTCTCTCTCCCTTTCTCTCTGCCCTTCTCCGACTTGTGCTGTCTCTGTCTCTCTCAAAATAAATAAATAAACTTTAAAAATTTATAACATTCATACGGAAATGCAACAGCCAAGAATAGCCATGACACTTACGAAGAAAGGGAATAAGACTAATTGAAAGGTATACTAAATAAGACCATATGGTTTGGCACAGGATAGATAAATAGAGCAATACACCAGAATAGAGTCCAGAAATAGAAAGAACCTCACAGGTCAGGACATCTGCTTCGTGACATAGGTGGCACTGCAGAGCAGTGGGGGAGGACAGCCTTTCCAATAAATGGTGCTGGGATTATGGGATGTCTATATGGAAAAAAGGTAATTTACCCAGTGTCCTACAATGGCTATGTGGTGAAGTCAGGTCTTTTTTCTTTTCCTTAAGTTTGTTTGTTTGTTTGTTTGTTTAAATAATCTCTACAGCCACTGGCAAAAGAATCACTGCACCCAACATGAGGCTCAAACTCATGACCCTGAGACCAAGAGTTGCATGTTTTTTCACCTGTGCCAGCCTGGCACCCTGAGGTCAGGTCTTTGAACCCAAATATAGCTGGCTTTAATATAAGTCCATATCCTTTGCATTCTACCAATGGCCCAGTCACCTCCCAAAGATGTCATGGACAACAGGATCAGAAGTTATGGGAGTGCTTTGTGAACTGGGAAGTGCTGTGAGCACCTGTGGGAGAGGCTATGTCCACTGAGATGGTGACTGCCTTCCAGTAAGTAGAGTGGCCTTGTCCTATAGCCCTAAAGCCCCCTAAAGAGGTGGGTCTCTCTTCTTTCCTGTAAACTGCAGCTGGACTCGAGCACCACGTCGCCTTTAGGAGAGTGGCCCTCTGGTTAGCCACCAACAGGGGAACCTGAGTAGGAGGCTGATGTCTTGGCACAAAGGCTCAGGGCTAGAGCAGTCCTTGGGCACAGTGGGAGGCTGATGCTCTAATGCTCCCTTGGGGTCTTCCTCCAGCAGTGTTGGGGAGAAGACAGGAGGTAGGCCCCCAGAGACCCTCGGGACAAGTCTGTGTTTCACTTTGTGAGCTGAACTTTGTGTTTTTGCAGCTTCAGTCCAGGTGGTGAGGCAGACTGAAGAAGGAAAAGCAACAGGGCCTCCTAGGAAGGTTTGCAGCAAAAGCCCAGTGCCCTTTGGACTGTGATCCATGCCCCTGGGAATGCCTCAGGACTGCCGGAGGCGGACTTTCCTTCCACCCCCCTCCCCAACCCCGTTTCCTGGATTCACAGGGGAAACTGTTTCTGGCCTTCAGTACTGTCTTAAGCACACAGCAACCTCAAACAGGCAGAAGGAGCCGGGGCAATAAAACACCCTGGAGAGTTTTCCTAGAATAGTGGCTGGCAGCCTTAAAGGACCCTCATGGCCTCCCCAGCCAGTTTCTGGCCTTGGTCACCCATCAAGTCAACATGGGCCTGCTAGTCCAGGGCTTCCTTAGGTCCCTTTACTGCCTGCATCAGCCCAAAGCAAAGCACCCCTAGCAGTGTCCTCACTTAGTTGGTGGTGGGCCAGGGAAAGGCTTGCCAGGCCTTGTTTCCCATGAAGAAAAGCCCTGAAACTGTCTACTAGAGGGTGTGGGCAGTGTACCTGCAAGATACAGCAGGCACAAGATGGAGAGAGAGTGCCCACAGGCTCTGGGCAACCAGCAGAGCCAAGCTCATCAGCCCAGTCCACCGGTCACCAAGCCCGGCTTCGGTGAGAGACAAGAGTTAAACCCCAACATGTGAGTCAGAGACAGAGCATCCAGTTGACATGCAGAGACCAGGCTGGCCCCTGAGCTGCAGTGCCTGACAAAACAGTTAGGGTGGAGGTTTCTTCCGTCCTCACCAGCAGGACTTTTTCCCTCATCGCAGTCTCATTGTGGCTAGGTCAGCTTCTAGCCAGAGCAAACACCATGAAAACCCCATGAATCACTGAGGGCCGGAGTCTGATAAAGTCAGACCCAAAGACCTGCTTTTTAATGCTTTTGGTTCAGCCTGTCTAAAAGTCATGAGTCATCAGACCGAAACACGGCCCTGGCTTCATTTAGGAAAGTGTCATTGGCTAAGAACGTTCGGGAGGATTGGGAATGGTGTGGCAGCTCCCCTCCTTTGGGGACAGGGTAGATAGGAAGGGAGAATAGGTGCCAAGAAGGAAAAGGGAGGGCTGAGCAGAAGCCTGGACCTCTCTCTCCATGCTCCACGGCTGCTGGTCTCCAAAGCCTGGGGACGATACTGTGATGAACCCTCTTGGACACCGGGTGTCGGCCCGGGGCAGGGGCAGGTGCTAAGCAGTGGGCTGAAGGAACTGTACTGTCTGGGAACTGTACACTTCCCAGAGTGATGCTTCCAGAGGCAGAAAGCAACCCCACTTCTTCAGAGCCACGTGGGTCCTCAGCCCTTAGGGGTCTCCCTTCTTCCTTCCTGTACCCCATGACCCGGGCCTCCTGCATCCTGATGGGTGATTTCGGTGTTAACCACCCCATGTGTCTCCCAGATGGCAGCTGCACTACTGTCCCTGGTCTGGGAGCTGCTGACCTACAGTACATCAGACTCCCAACTCCTCTAAAACTAAAGGGGAATAAAATAAATAAATAAAAAATTTTAAAAATAAATAAACCTAAAGGGGAAAACAAAACAAAATGAAAACACACAAAATAAAAATCAAGCTCTTGGGCCCAGTCCTCAATCTACACTGCACTTCCCTTGGCGAAATGCTACTGATGCCAGGCTCCAAGGAAGGGCCACGTCTTCCTGCTAGGTTGGGGCACTGCTCAGCCTGCTGCCTCCACCTCCCATCAGTTCTGCGGAGAGTGCTGCCGAGTCGGGATGAGTGGCTGGATCATGGCCCAATGGCCATTCCTGGACTGGGGACTCAGGAGATCTGGGTCACACACTAACTCTGTGTGATCTTGTACAAGTCACATGACCTCCCTGAGCCTCAGTTTCTCAAGATGGGGGTTACTGAGAGAGCACCACAGAGCAGGTGGGAAAGCACAAGGTGCGCTGATAAGGGCCAGCATGCAGCAGTTCACCCCATCTACCTACAGCCTCCCTGCTTCCTCCCTCACTGTCTTTGGTGAGTTTGCAAACCACGGAGCTGGGATCTTGGAGCTGGCCTGTCTCCCATGCTGCTGTCAGAAGAGTCAAAATACCTACAGAGCAACAGGACACTTTCACACAAAGGGAGCACTTTGAAGTCCCCGCCAAAAGCCCACTCCCCTGGCTAGAAAACCTCCCGTAGCTTGCTCATCCAAGGCGCGGAGAGCTCCCACTGGCTGAGCCCTCTTGAGCTGAGCAGGGTGGGGCAGGACTGGGCATGCAACTCTTGGCACCCTACCTGATAGAGCCACACCATGGCCTGGTATCCTCCCTCCCATGGCACGTGCCCCTCGGGCAGGGAATTGTCCAGTACTCACATCTGGACCGGACATGAGTCTACAATAGCTCCATGCTCAAACCTGTGTCCAAACTCAGATGTCAGGGCCTCCCTCAGCAGCAGAGCTCCTAGATTCTGGGGCCAAACATCCATGGGCAGTGGGGTCTCCCTCACTTCTTCCTAGGCTCACTCACACTCTTCACAGGGTCCTGAACAGGGGCCTCAGGCCCATCTTGCTCCTTAGGAGCCAGGGCACAGTGCCTCCTCCCATTCTTTCTGCTCTGTAACATTTTTATTACCCAAGTATAATAGGCATGAATGTTCAGTTGTACTCAGGAAAGAGTGGCAACCAATGTCCTAACTTTATTTTTCTAAATCTGAGAGAATAGCTAGAGGCTCATCAGCCCAGGCTGAAATCCTGTCCGGCCTCCATTGAACATCCCCACAGCATGCCACATCCCACCACATGTGAACTGGGCCCAGGCCTCCACCATTCCCCCATCGGGGCAGCCCCCATCTTCCTTCCAAGTCTGGGCACTTGCAGGGAATGCAACCCCCCAGGACAATCCAGCTCATTCTTTCAGTGGGGCCAACAGAGCACTGTTAATGGCCTCAGCTCTCAGGCAACCCCTGAAACACTAAAGATTGTTACTCCCAAGGAGCCTGGCTGTATGTTCTGTGCAGAAAAGGGAAGATCATCTCTTCATTTTATTGCTCGTGCATCTGCTCCCACAAACAATTACAAAGTAATTTTTGCACTAAATTATTCATACATTTCCCTGCCATATATGGAAATACCATTTGGTAGTTTCCTTTTTTTTTCTTATACGTCTTCCCAATCGATAAATATAGATCCGCTTCATCATTCTCAATGGTCACACTGTATTTAATTGCTGGGATGCACTTCTTTTTATAAAGCACAGTCCCCTATTGATGGTGGCTTCTAAGTGTTCAGTATTACAAGCAATGGCAGGGTACACACTGCTGTGCATACATCTTGGTGCATGGCTTTGTTTTCTTTGGATAAATTCCTAGAAGCTGAATGGCAAGGTCAAGCGGCAGGTCCACTTTTAAGACTCACTTATCTACAGTCCACTCCCAGAAAGGTTGTACAATATAGTAGCGTGAAGATGGAGGTTCCCCCACCCTCACCAACACCAAGTATAGGACCATCTCTCCAAAGTGTCCCTCCTGCCGTTCAGAACTCACTTGTACTACTCACCCTCCTGGCACTTAGGGGCCTTCCCTCTCATCT
This sequence comes from Crocuta crocuta, assembly GCF_008692635.1. NCBI lineage: Eukaryota > Metazoa > Chordata > Mammalia > Carnivora > Hyaenidae > Crocuta > Crocuta crocuta. The sequence continues at coordinate 771,025 of NW_027529603.1, forward strand.
AGACAGAATTTATCTAGGTGACTATTTTTATCCACAAGTGTAATCTGGCCCCAGCTTGTCATTGCTTCCTTTAAAAAGCCTACAGCGCGACCCCTGGTTTCTGCCAACAGACATGGGAATCAAGGGGACACTCTGGAATAAGCGCCTTCTTGTCCCCCCCGCCCACCTCAGTCATGATAACCTGAGTCCAGGCTTCCCCTTCTTCACCCAAGCCCCTCCGGCAGCTTTGCATCTCGCTTCCTTAGGGAAGGATATTTGTCTTGGGCAAAGGTAGCAACTGTAAAGCCAGTCATCTGGGGCAGAGCACCAAGGTCAGTGCCCACGATTAGCGGATTTTCAGGTGGCACCCTCCCCACTTGGCCAGCCCTCACACTCAAAATCTCCAGGTGCGTGCTGGACTCACACCACCATCCTCAGCCACCTCCAGAGCAAGATGAGGTCAAGTTTGGCCACGTGGACCTGCCTCCTTTTTAAACAATTGTGGTAAAGTGTGTCATCTTGGTCTTTTCAGACTGCTGTAACAAAAACAGCATAGACTGGACAGCTTATCAACAACAGAAATTCATTTCTCACAGTTCTGGTGGCTGGGAAGTCTAAGATCAAGGTACTGTCAGATTTGATGTCTGGTAAAGGGCTGCTTCCTGGTTCACAGACTGTGCCTTCTTGTTATAACCTCACATGGTGGAAGGGATGAGGGAGCTCTCAAGGTCTCTTTTATGAGGGCATTAATCCCACGCATGTGGGTTCTGTCTTCATGACCTAACCACCTCCCAAAGGCCCTAGTTCCAAATACCATCATATTGGGAATAAAGTTCAAACATGAATGGGGGGAGGCACAGTGAAATGTATCATTTTAACCACTTAAGTACACAGTTCTGTGGCATTTAGTACATTCATATGGTGCAAATATCACCACCATCCATCTTCAGAACTTTTTCATTTTTTTTTCTTAAGTAGTTTATTGTCAAATTAGTTTCCATATAACACCCAGTGCTCATCCCAACAAGCACCCTCCTCCATGCCCATCACCCCCTTCCCCTCCCCCCACCCCCATCAGCCTTCACTTTGTTCTCAGCATTCAGGAGTCTCTCATGGTTTGCCTCCCTCCCTCTCCCCCACTATTTTTCCCTTCTCCTCTTCCATGGTCCTCCGTTAAGTTCCTCCTAATCCACCTATACGTGCAAACATATGGTATCTGTCCTTCTCTGCCTGACTTATATCACTCAGCATAACACCCTCAAGGTCCATCCACATTGCTACAAATGGCCAGAGTTCATTCTTTCTCATTGCCGTGTAGTATTCCATTGAATAGATAAACCACATCTTCTTGATCCACTCGTCAGTTGCTGGACACTTAGGCTCTTTCCATGTTTTGGCTATTGTTGAGAGTGCTGCTATGAACATTGGGGTACATGTGCCCCTATGCATCAGCACCCCTGAATCCCTTGGGTAAATTCCTAGCAGTGCTACTGCTGGGTACTAGGGGAGTTCTGTTAATTTTTTGAGGAACCTCCACACTGTCTTCCAGAGGGGCTGCACCAGTTTACACTCCCACCAACAGTGTAGGAGGGTGCCCGTTTCTCCACATCCTCGCCAGCATCTAGAGCCTCAGAACTTTTTCATTTTCTACAACTATAACTCGGTACTCACTGAACACTACCTTCCATTTTTCCCTCTACTCACTCTCCCCTACAGCTCCTGTCAACCTCACTTGACTCTCTGTCTTTATGAATTTGACTACTTAGGTACCTCATATATTGGAATCACATATTATCTATCCTTTTGTAACTGGTTTATTTCACTTAGCATAATATCTTCAAGGTTTATCTATGTCATAGTATTTGTCAGAATTTCCTTCCTTTTTAAGGCTGAATGATATTCCACTGTAGGTATACACCACATTTTGTTTATCCATTCATGTCTGATAGACACTTGGGTCATCTCTACCTTTTGACTATTGTGAATGAGGCTGTTGTGAACATATGTATACAAGTATTCAAGTTCTTGCTTTCATTTCTTTTGGGTATATATCCTGAAGTGCAATTACTGGATCATATGGCAATCTCATGTTTAATTTTTGGGGGCATCACCATGAAATTTTCCATAGGTGCTATACCATGTTACATTCCCACCAGAAGTGCATGGGGGTTCCAATTTTTCCACATCCTCAACAATGCTGATTTTGGTTTTTTGTTAACAGCCATCCTAATGGGTATAAAGTGTGGTCTTTATACCTACCTAACGGGTATCTCAGTGTGGTCGATTTGCACAGCGCAGGTAGGGCTGATCCTGCTATTTTTATAAATGAAGACTCAGAGATAAAGTGACTTCCTTCAAGGTGACAAGAAGGGTTAGCCTCAGGGACAAAAGGAAACCAAGATCAAGGTACTTCCTACTGGGGGAAGGGCAGAACTATGGGGAAACCAGAGGTGGATTCTGAGAGCAAGTCCTAAAACAGAAGAGCAAACCGAGGACTCAGAGAGGGGAGTCCACCTGCCCAGAATTACACAGTGAGAAGGCAGAAAGAGCCGGAAGTAATGATAATTGTTTATATGGCTTTTCCCTGGTCAGCTTCCCAGACCTCCTGCCTGGTGAGCTGGCACACATCTTGCTCAAGGGCAGACGTCCTTATGGTGCCATGTCCCTGTGGTTTCTGGCCTACTGACCTTGTCACTACCCATAACAACCATGCCCCGAAGACTCTGCCTCACAGCCCGGGTACAGGTCCCCGAGCCCAGATGCAGGCAACAGCCACATTCCCTGCCCGGGGTCTCTGCCAGAGAAGGAAATGAGGCTTGTCTGGCATGACCGGCTCAGCCAGACGAACCTCATTTCCTTTCTGACAGGGTTAATAAGTTCCAGTTCTAAGAAATCGGCCCCTAGGAATGTCCAAACTCTCACCTCCTGGAATAAACAAGAGGAGGGGAGACTGGAAGTGTGGTGGACACTTGGTGACACTTAGAACTTGGACATCTTCTCATTTCCTTGACTGCTCCCTACACACAGCTTCCCTCTGTCACCAGTGGCAAACACTCCTGCTTTCGGGAGGTTCCGCTCACATACCTCCACAAGTGCCCAGCGACCTGGGCACCACCGCCTGCCTCCAAAGGATATTTGTAAGTCAGTGATTTGGCATTCAGGTCACATTCTCCCACGTCACATTCTCCCATGTGTAGGAGGGTCAGGTGCCCACCCAATCCACACTGCATGCCTCCTGGGCTCTGCCTGGCTCAGACTTGGTCTGGGTCCATGTGAAGTGGGAGACTGGAGACAGAGCACATCTCAAGGAAACCGCCAACCACAGAAGCCTGTCTGCAGCCCCCTTCCTCCTGCCTTCATCCCTTCCTGACCCCTCGGAGCCCACGATGGAGGTTCAAACCTTCTTCCTCAGTGCTGCCATTCCAAACACTTTTGCTCAGGTGAGGCAGGGAAGGGAAGGGAAAACACCACTGGTACCTCCAGATTTGGAGTGGTCACGTCACAGCACTAGAAGAAGCAACAGTAGGATTTGAACCCCGGCACTCTGGTCTCTCATAGGCTCATGTCAGATATGTTAGCAAGTCAGTACGTATGTATGTGTGTGGATATGTGCATCTTGGGGACAGACAGGTGCTCTACTTACCAGACTTCACAGCTTGCAAAGGCAGCACTTTGTTGAAAGGACCAGAGCCTCCTGTTTGAAGGTCAGATCTGAGCCCAAGGCCACCTCTGTTCAGGTCTGAGGCCCCTAGGGATTCTTCCAGCAGTCACAAGGATGGGCGGGGACAGCCAGATGCTGTCATACAGTGCTGCCCTTACTGCTCCTGTTTCCCAATTGGTCCCACATTCACAGCTCCATCAGCCTGGACAGCAAAGGTGCCTCTCATTCACACTGGTCTCCTCTGACACATTTCTTTCAGGTGCCAAGTCAATCCAACCAGCGCATTAAGAGGTTGCTGGTGCCTGATCCTGGGGGCACTGAGGAGGTGGCACACAGGGTACTTACTGTCTCAAGTTGTCGAGTCACAACTAAAACCCTGTAGAACGTCTGTTCAAATTTCCTGGAGCTGACAAGAAATCTTACTCTGTACAGTACTATTGAAGTTACACTGTGAACACCTTGTGTAAACGGCTCTGAGAAGGATCTAGGAACTCTCGCGGCAATTGCGGAATACAGCAGAACGTGGCCAGAGAACTGCTAGGGGAAATCCTGTTTTGAAGTGGTACTAGCTACTATGCAGTAAGTAGCTGTGAGGTGCCAGTCATTATTTTAGACCCATCATCTCTTTTAAGCCTTGAAAAGTCTCTATGTGCTATCATTTCCATTTTACAGATAAGAAAATGAGGCTCAGCCTGGGAAACCGATTCCAGTGAGGCGTGTGGAGCATAGTCAGGTGAGGTACCACCGCCTCCCCCCACCCCCAGCCACGACCTACCCCCTCCTTGTGGCAGGCCTCTGCTCCTCTGATCCTGCCAGCAGGCAGTCCCAATCATTTCCCTCCAGCCCCGGAGAGCCCAGACCCCTCAAATCAGAAAAGAAACCACCTGAGGTTACAAAGATAAGGTCATTTATTCACGTTATATTACTGGATTTTAAAGACAAAAATACAGTTCTGTTTTGAACACCAAGGTCAGACATTCAACCCCNCATCAAAATAGACAGCATGACAGGTCTGTGGGACAGGAGAGCTGCCACCCTGGCTGAGTGGGGAACCCCACGCCCAGCACTGAGCGCCAGCACCAGCATTTCCTCTACCCTCTCGTGCCACCTCTGCCCTCTAACCTTTCCCAAAGGCCACTTTACGGGATCATCAGCAACAGGGTGGACAGAAACAGAGAAAGACACGGCACATAACAACTTCATGGTGACACCTTCCAGGTGAAGGAAATGCTCTCTGAACCCTCAGCCCTCACCGACTCAGGGAGGAAGGAGGACCTGAAGCATCTTATGAACCAGGCAAACGTCCGGGCCTAACCTTGGGCCCAAGTGGGCTCCATGAGAGCACCAGAAGGTCAGCAAGTGGGGAACAGGTGAAGCACAATCCCCCTTGGTTCTGAGAATGAACCACATACTTGACTATTCCAGTGGAACACGAAGGAAAGTGTAACAGGAAAACAGGAGGGGGGAAAAAAGTCAGAATTTTTTTTCAAGAGTAAGGTAAATAATAAAGAAGTTACCACCCAGGATATCTGTCTCTTTTCTTTTAAGGCACTTTGGAAAAGTCAGGATCTGGGGACAGAGAGAGGGGGAGGCCTTCTTTCTTTGTATTTCCCCAAACTCCCTCTCAGGGTGGTTATTCTTGGTTCCACTGACACCGCTGTCAAGGAATGGGGGGCTGAGAGAAAGAATACTCCTCGCATAGCCCATATGCCTCTGCAGTGGAAAATAATTTCAACCCAATACAAAGGCTTCTGGAAAAAGAACCATGGTAGCATCCAAGATGCTCAAAGCAATAAAGGCACAGGTAAGACCAGGGCACCAGCTCCACATGGCGAGCTGGTTCCCAGGAGGCTGGCATGGGGCTCTGGGCTGCCACCAGCTAAAGGGCCAACTCTGGGTTCAGACAGCTGACTCTTTTGCCCATAGCCCAGGCTGGACCCGACAAGGGTGGCCAGTAGTAGCGACTGCCTTGTGCATCTCACCCCAGGCAGACCTTGACCTCTCCCAGCAGAGGGGGTTCTGGGGAAGACACCCCTGTGGATCAGCCTCCCTGAGTGGGAGCACCTGCTAAAAACCTGAGGGGGACTGGGAGGCTTTAGGCACCAGAGTGGTTGTGGGGGAGTATGGGAGGGTTCAGTTGAACTTTCTAGATCTCTAATTAAAAGGCACATTCATGCTGGAGAATGAATAGTCTGTTTGACCCTGAGTGCCACAGGCAAGTTTTAGGGAACAGGCAAGAGGCAAAGGAACAAAAATGGGGAGGAAGGAAGGTGAAAGGCAGCAGAAAGGAGGAAGGGGGAGGAAGGAGAATGGGTCCAGCAAGGTAGGCCAGGCAGTGTGCCAGCACAGAGAAGGAGGTGGCCCCTGGACTCCATGGTGTCCAGAGTAGTGATTTTCTCTCCCTCCCCAGACTAAGGGCTGGTAAGCAACCTGACTGCTATCACTTACAACTCCACGGCCTACGGCCCTAAAGGGAAGTTCCAAGGGTCAGTGGGAAGAGGGGTTGTGAGGCTCCCTCCCACCTGGGGAGGGTAAGGAAGTGGGGCACTCCGCCTGGCAGACCTAGGCCTTTGGCTTCCCCAGAGGTCTAGCAGGATAACTCTGACCAGGGAGGTCTTGCCCTCAAAGGGCCCAAAGGTCATTTTGCTTTTTACAAAACCTGACCTGCCTGCCAATTCAGAGGTCCATTCATGGCCAGTACAGCCTATGCTATTTTTTCCACTAAAAACTGCTCAATCCCCTCCCTACATTTAAAACACCACAATAAAAATACATAGGAAATTCAAGTTTATATAGCATGCTCAGAAAAATAAATTGCCATGATTTAACACTAAACAGCTATGCAAATCTGGGTCAACACAAAATCAAACTAGATCATAATAGAACCCGATTTGTTCTTTCTTTAAAATACTACAAACTTTTTTTTTTTAAAAAAGTCTTTACATTCAGAAATCAGACAATCTGGAGAAAGGCCACTGAATTTGAGGACACTCAAGGCTTTTGCTGATGGCTAACGTTGCCTTCGAATTCATACGTTAGCAGGGCAAAAGGTCAAAGGCTCAAGTTTTAAAATTCTTTTGCTAAGAAAAGACATACGCACACAAGTGATTGTGGTAGTTGCATACTGCTCAAAGGTGGGAAAGGAGTAAAATGAGAATGGTTGAGATTGTTTTTCTGTTAGAATATGCAAACAAAAAACATCACACCAATCCGATTTCAGCAGCACTCTCCGATTTTTCATAAAGTAATAAGAATATCACAATTTAAAGCAAAATTCTTCCATATTTCACAACAGATTAGCAATTTATCACTGGGAATGAGTCCCACAGTCACCAAATTTGGGGCTGTGTACTGATTCTTTGGGGTGACACTGTGAACATGCCGAGAATCCCCCAAAGGCTGACAGTTTCTACATTTACACACACCTTGTAGAGCTAAGAAGTCACATGCCGAACCAAGTTGGGGGCAAAATATCCCACTCGTCCTGGTCATCTGGAAAGGCATCTGAATGATGACTGGAGGGGGCCTATCACTCTGATTGTTAAGAATGAAAGGGACCGGCCCAGAAGATTGGCAGAGACGCACAGCTGAGGTCCTGGCCATTTTCAGGTCTCTTATTAGTGTACCAAAATGCTAGCTCGGTGTCCCGATGTCCACTGTGATTTTGGTATACAACGGGTTTTTCTCTATGTCCAACACCTCATAACGGAGTGTGTTCAAACCGTCAGAGAGCATTGTCTCCTTTGTATGTGCAATTCGGTCAAACCTACAAGGAAGAAACAGGCAAAGGGTTGCTGTCGAAACAAAAATCTTAAGGGAAAAAAACCATTAAACACTTGTCCTTCATTGCCTCCCACCCCCCACCCTGCCACCTAGTCTCCTCTACCCCATTCATGTACAGATCCCTCCTTTTCCCTCGAGGCTTGCAGCCCTCTTCAGAGCCTCATTCCCATAGCCTACCCCACGTGAAAGGGGAAAGAAGGAATGTAAATGAACACAGAACACACCTCTGAGGATTGGGTTCATTTTTCTTGTCTCTTGAGTGGCGGATCATCCGGCACTTGCCAACCACAGCATTTGGGCGAGATACAGACATGCCTCTAAAAACTAATCTGCAAGGAGTGAAGGGACAAGTCATCACTGAAGAGCACCTTAAGGCTTGGGTCCGACAGCCCCAGACTGTTGCCCCATCGGCCATCTTGTTCACTGTTCTCACTCAGTTGGTACCTCAGCTCACTGTGACACTAGTTTAAACTCACACTAATTCCCCGTGTCCTTTGACCACTGATTCTGTGGTTTGTGTTGGGGAGTGTTCTGTGCCGGGCACAGGGAGCATCTGCCCTCACAGAACTTACAATGCGGACTTGGAACATAGGGCCATCAGTGCCAGGATAGAGGTGAGGAGGGGAGGTAGTGGTGTGGAGCACAGGAGAAGCTACTCACTCTACCTGAGCAAGACTAGGCAGAGCCAGCTGAGAAGACAAATGGGTGCCTGCAGAGCATTTAGGGCAGTCAGGACAACATAGGCAAAGGCAGGGAGGCAGAGCACATGCAGGGCCCTTGGGGAGCAACAGAAGGTTCTGGGGACTGCTGGAAAGAGTCTGGGATAAGAAGTGGCCAGAGATGAGGCTGGAAAGAAGGGTGAAGGCTAAATCATGGAGGCCTTCTCAGAGCTTTTCACATCCCAGTTTTTAGATCAGTGCCAGTGTCTGAAAGGGGTAGAATATACAGTTTCCCAAAGGTTTTTGGCCAAAGGGAAGTCTCTCTGATAAACAATGTTAAGAATGAAAAGCAGAGAACAAGACTAGAGGCAGCCAGAACAGGGTGGAAGATTCTGTGTAGGTCTGGAGGAAAGGAATGAGGACAAGTTGGTTAAGCAGGAGTACAAGTTGGTTAAGAAGCAGAGTGAGCTGGTCCTGGATAACTTAACGCTTTCTGGCCTCGTCTTCCCCAGCGCAGATTCAGTGCCTGGCATACAGCGAGTTAGGTCCTTTATCTTTCAAGAAAGCTGCTCCACCAGCCACCCATCCTTCTAGTCCCCCCCACCCTTGGGTGTCCATCCTCAGTGCTCCCTTCCCACTCATCTTCTTAACTGCTCGGGTCTGTGGTGTCACATCAGCCCCTAACACCATCCTGTGGGCCTGAGGTTTGCCAAGGTGGTGCTGTGTCAGGGAGTTTGTTTCTGTCTGGACCCCTTGTCTGAGGCTTCAGTGTCCTACCCCTCAGGCCTATGTGACACAGTGCTGTCTGCTGAAGATGCCTGATAATCAATCTGCATTCTCTAAAACTCGGATTTTCTTCCAGGTCGATAGTAAAGACCTGGGTCTGTGGCAGGTTCTCACACAAAGCTAAAACTGACTGACGTGGGTCCTGCCCTGACAGACACCTTCTGTTAATTGATCATATTAACGTGCTCCAATTCGGGAAGGTGCTAGGGTATATTCTGATATCAAGCTCAGTCACAAGCTCAGACCAGCTCTCAGAGGGAGAAGATACTTCTTATCTGGAGACAGCAGGGTTGAAGTCTCCACTGTCAGGGACAATAGGGCAGATGTGGTTTCAAATGCCACCAGGGTTTCTTTTGTTTTCTTTTCTCTCTCTTTTTACCATCTGCAAGGACAATGATAAAGGGGCCCTGGGCTGTGGATGGGGCAGGCGGGGCTGCCAGTGGTTGTTGGGGCTGGGTGGGTCCACAGAAGTTTATATTATACTATGCAGTCCTCTTTTATGTTTGTTAAAAATATTCCATGATAAACAGCACAGAGATTTTGTAAAGGAACTTAGGATCCTGCCCAAAGAAACTTGTTTCATAATCAAACGGGACCACAATGAGATGCTGAATTTTTGCAAAGGGCATGTTTACTTCTTCAGGACAAAATGGAGTGTGGGATAAATCAAAGTAAACCCAACCCTTTACTTGGTTCTCATTTTGTGCGTTCCAAGGCTAATGCAAAAATCACAGAAGCTAAACTTCCTAAAGACATTTTCAGCACCTATAGCACCTACAGCAGGGCACACCTAAGAATTTGGGCCGAGCGGGGACTCCATGCCTCCCAAGGGTCAATCTTGCAGAATAATCAGGCACTGATTGAAAAACTGGAAGTGAAGGGAGACAGGGAAGAAAGAGATCTAAGTCAGGAAGATTACCTGTTAAAAATGTCATCATCTTCACCTCCCCAGCCCCAATAATTATTCGGAAATCCATTGATGGTGAGAAACTGCTGTTTACTTAGAGCAGAGACACCTCCAAAGTACTGAACATAAGGTAGGCTAGGGGGAAACACAAACACACACACACACAAGAAAACCAGTGGTTAGTAAGTTTTGACTTTCAAAATAAAATATGCTCAAAGCACAAACACTTCTAAAGTTATTTTTATTCTCTGGAACTTTTTAATTGGGAATTTATAACTTTCTTGGTTCTGTTTTCATATCAGGTTCAGATTGTTGTAGAGAAGACACAGAAATAAAAAAGTAGAATCTTGCTCTAAGAACATTGTGTTGCTTCTGTGGTTACCTGGAAAATTAGTCACTGACAAGAGCCTAAGCCCACTTCTTGTGCCCTATTCAGGAATCTGCTTCCCCTGTGTCCTGATCCTGCATGAAATGCTTATCCAGGAGGTCCTGGAAACAAGAGACTATAGTAAAGCTTCCCGGTGCCCACCCTGTCATGCCCTCCCTTCCCACCCTCAGCCCATCTACCAGTCTAACTTTCATTCTTCCACAGGTATACTGGCTTGAACATTCACCCCAACAGTCAAAACAGCATTTCTGAAAATTTGCTAAAATAAAATTTTCTAGGAAATTTCTACCACATCCCAACTTGGCAAAATGCATAATGGTGAATCTATTTTTGACACATTTTCAAGCAGCAGGGCATCTGGGCTTTCATCTTTCCACACCTTTTTGTATTTTACTGTTTTTTTTTTTTTTAAAATGCTTATTTATTTATTTTGAGGGAGCGTGTGTGTTTGTGTTAGTATGAGCAGGGGAAACACACTGAGAGAGCGGGAGAGTGAGGATCCCAAGCAGGCTCCGAGCTGCCAACGCAGAGCCCGCAGAGCCCAACACGGGGCTTGATCTCAGGAACCGTGAGATCACAACCTGCGCCGAAATCAAGAGTCAGAAGCTTAACTGACTGAGCCACCCAGGCACCCCTATATTTTACTATTTCAATGGTTATGTCATGGACTCCTGAAGGATGCAGACGGAGCACCAATGAGAAAAGTTAACACTCAGGTCATGCCCAGAAGCCAGGCAAAGGCTTTCCTAAGGGTCCTTTAAAGGCTGTGGCTTGGGATGACCTTGTATGTGGCACTAAACCACACTTGGGCTCTTACTAGAATCCAAAGAGACTAAAATCCATCACACAAATTAAGGAAAACTAACTCATACTTCAAGGGGGAAGTCAGCCAAACCATATAGAGCACATGAAAAAAAGGTGCAATGATTATTTTCAAATACATTCAAGACATCAGACTATATGTATTTGAAGATCTGGGAGGGCCTGCTTTAATGAGTCAAAGGTAATCTATTTATAATTAGGTGTCATCAGTTAGGTGCCCAGTTACCCACCTTTGGGCACACATCACACAACAGTCTGCAACTGATTACAAGTGAGGGTTTGAACCAGGTGGCCAGGCCAATAAGGTTTGTCATGATCAGTGTTTTTACAAAAAGGGACTCTTCGTGACCTCACGGGGAAGTGAGTGCGGAGTTGATGAGATTCAGTTTGCTGTCTGTGCTGCTTTCTCTGACCAACCACCCCATTCCCCAAGCCTGACCAGTTCTGGGTAAAACAAGCACGGTGCTGTGCCAAAGAATGAGGTCCTTACCACCATGCTTCAGGGGGAAGAATTAAGAGGCAACAGGGTTTGAACTTAATGTCTCTTAAAGAGAAGATACACAAACAGGGAAGAGGGGAGGTAAGATGGGAGGGTACAAGGTGATGTCTACAGTCGAATTCTCCTCACAGTATTCTTAGTTTCATCTCACAGCTCTCACTGCCCCCAGCAAGGGAAGACAGAAAGAAATTATGGGAATGAAAGGAGTCTGAAAGAAAGAATTCGTATCTAAACCAGGGGACTGCCGATTGGCACAGGCGTGCCACACCAGGCGGGGCGCCCAAGCCAGGAATGCCTAGCCCACGGGGTCTGCAGCACAGCTTCCTGGAACTTCAAGCTAACTTGGAGCAAGGAAGGAAAGGTCTGTTTACTCAACTGATAGGTGATTTAAAACAATTCTATGTTAATATAAACAGGGGTAATTATGGAACAAAATGCAGATTTATTTTTTTTAAGATTTTAAAAAAAAGGAGGGGCACTTGAGTGGCTCATTTGGTTAAGCATCCAACTTTGGCTCAGGTCATGATCTCACGGTTCGTGAGTTCAAGCCCCGCATTGGGCTCTGTACTGACAGCTCAGAGCCTGGAGCCTGATTCAGATTCTGTGTCTCCCTCCCTCTCTGCCGCTCCCCTGCTCATGCTCTGTCTCTCTCTGTCTCAAAAATAAATAAAACATTTAAACAAATTTTTAAAAAGAAAAGGACTCCAAGGCTATTTTCCAACCATGACCTTATGGTTTGGATTATACCATTGCTCATGGAATCAACTGGCCTCCTCACTAGGGGCATTTTGGTGGAAAAGTTTGGGTCCTCATGATTAAACAGAAGCCTGTGCTCTGCAGGGAAACAGTATCATGTTCCTTCTTAAAATACCAAGGTATAGCTGCCAAGGTACCCAAACTCAAGAATCTACTAGGGAAAAATGAGTCCAATTTGCTTCCCAAACTGTGTGGGGAAAGGATAGAAGAAAGCAAGGAAATACGGCATCCGTTTGGAGCCTAAAGGTGAGAGCTACCCCAAACATAAAAACTCTTCTTGCCTGGATATGCAGAGGTAGTGGTGTTTCTGAACTTTACTTTTTTCCTCAAATAATTACAGGCTTTGGGCTTAAAAAGCACCCAGTCCTCTGAGGAAGAATTCTTCCTCCAAAACCTAAACAGATACTCCTGGGCCAGAGAAATTGCATTTCTTAGTCACCATGTAAGAGTGAAACATGTTTTCTGCAGTGGTGAACATCTCTTACCTAAATCCAAACTTATCCATTGCTACAGAAATGTGCCGTGGCTGTGAAAAACACCTATAGGCGTTATGATCATTCATTGGAATGAGGTCCACGTCACTAAACACAAAGCAGTTGTAGTCATAGTCCTTCAAGGCCTCTTGAAAGCCAATGTTGAGGAGCTTGGCACGATTGAACATGGTTTCTCCAGCCTGGGGTAGAAACAAAAGAAGTGATATCAGATGCCATAAGGCCAATGAGCAGGACACTCCCAGGGACTGGTGACTTTGTGGACTACATGTGATCATTAGTTCACTTATTTTTCTGCTCTCACTTTACAAATCAGTACAGAATGGCATGCCCTGAGTCTGCAATCCCACTTCTAGGAATTATCACGTGGGACTTGCAAATATGTGAATATGAACAACTTGCTCATCATAGGATTTTCTTCACAGCAAAAGATTGCAAGCAGTGACATAAGCATTGCTAGGGAATTAGTTAAATAAGTCATGTAACATCCATATAATGGAATAGAGATGTTCAAAAAAAATAAGGCAGCTCTAAAAGGAAATGATCTCCAAGATAGTATTGTTAGGTGAAAAGGCATTTAGACCTATGTGTCATATATTTACATACTGTATTACAGACTAATTCCCATGAAGACACCCAGGAAACTGGTACCTATGGGATTTTTTTCCCCTCTCCCATCTTTGTATGGTTGACTATGGTTTGTTCACCACATTGTGTGCCTTCCAGGTGTCTGTCATTAAACTAGGTACCAGAGAAATATGGTGAACCCAAGTCAATCTCTGCCCTCATGGTGCTCACAACGTAGGGTGGGAAGCAGTGTGATACACACTATGATAGAAATAGGGTGTATGAGAGAGAAGAAGACACATACTTCAGGATGCTAACCACTGGGTCCTGAAGCACCAAGTCTGTTGATACAAAGGTACTTCATATTTTATTTACTATCGTGTTTATTTTCAGTCTCCCCCACTAGAATAGAAGCTCAATAAAAACTGGAATTTTTAACTTTTATTTACCCAGTGCCTAGAACACTTACTGGCATACAATAAGAGCTCAATAAATAATGCTGGATGGATGGATGGATGAGTAGACCAAAAGATGGGTTTCAACAAAACATGGCAGATGGCAATTCTTCTGGGAAGCTTCAACCACAGGGTCACCACCATGGGGCTCTGTCCTTACCAACTCGCACAACCCCAGGGTAGTAAGAACAGTGAGAGCATCAACACTGCCACTCTTACACTTAGCAGTCCACAAGCCCTTCCATATGGGTATTCTCTTCCTGGGCAGATTCCTCCCACCCATGCTACGAAGGAACTAAGGCACACAAGTGACACAGCTGGTGCTGGACACAACACTGTGGAGTCCTCATTTAGTGCTCCTTCTCAATATCTCTTGGGATCATCAAGATCGGGGCCCTCTACTTTGGGGGAGAATATATATCACAAGGGCCTACAGTGGCTACACAATCTAAAGGTGGGATACCCAACATCTACTCTCCAGGCCCCCAAGAGAAGGTTTGGAAACTGGTGCCTGGGTGAGTACAGAGCATATGGACGGTGCCACAGCCGCCCAACCTCAGGAGAGTGACTCACAGATACAAACCACTTAAGAAACACAAGTACCAGGAAGTCAGAAAGAGCAGACAAGAGAAGAGTGAATGAATTAAGGAAACATTTTACACAAGAGCTCCTTTCTTCAGCCCATGACAAAGCTTTCTAATCATGCATGGTGAAAGGAGAAGGCCAAGCCCAACAGCACACACTGTGTTCTTTGCTTTTCCCCATCAGTTAAGAGTCACTCAAAATCCTGCCTTCAGCTAATTCTCTGTAAATCTTGAGGCAAAAAGAAGTTCAAAGTTTAGAAACCAGACATGAAAACTATAAAGCTGTTATAATTACTATTATAATTACAGCACATTGCTAAAATTAATTGGGAGATATGACATGCAAGGCATAGGATAAGTGTCTGACATTCATGTAAACATCTCAAAAATCTTGTAACAACCTTCATCCCAACCCAGATTTACTTCATTCTTGCCAAACCCTTCTATCTTCTGGCAATGGGGGGAGAGGCCTGCACCTGGTACTTTCCTCTTTGCTCCTCTAGCCCCATAAAGACCCTATGAGATAGCTTTCTCTAAATATCTTCAAACACAATTCAACCGCATTGAACACTTTTCCAACAAAGCCTTTTCACATCTGTGTAGCAGACTCCCAAGGATAGCTGCCCAATGCTCCCTTCTCTTGGTTCATTCTCTAATGACAAAGGCAGGGAGCTCATGATGATGGACATGCCCAAACCACAGGGCCTGGCCTGCTAACCATGACTATTTGAGTTAAGCAGATGTTTGAACTGAGACTATACTATGCATTTTTCCTCTCCTGGGAACTGCAAATTTGGAACCATGAATGGACACCTCTGGCACCATGCCCTAAGAGCAATGGCAGCATAGAGGAGAAACCCAAGGGAGCAGATCTATCCCTTTCCCCACGTGTGGCATAACAAGCTCCTTCAACTCAATACGGCACTTCACTGTCTGGTCCACACTTAGAATTAGTCAGGCAGTTTCCTAAAACAGCTTGAACTGTATATCACTCCTCTCATCCTGGCCTCACCTCTGTGACTCTGGAAGAGGGAAAAGGCAAGAATTCATTCTTGCCGGTGTAATTCCCTACCAGAGTCCTCAGGAACATCAGACCAGCTGAAAGGTAGACAAGGAAAGTATGTCTTCCCTTTCCTTCCCCTGGGATTATAGAAAAGTTAACCCTAGGCTTCTTTGGGTGAAATGGTGTAACACCTTGGGTAACTTTCCTGATGAGAAAGACAGACTCTGGCAAGCCTGCCAATCCCCACCACTAACAGAAGGGGTTCGTTCCTCTCCGGGGGATGGGAAGACACCCAACCCTCATTCCTGCCCCTTCTCATTGGGCAGATGCATCCCGTGTTTCTGCTACTTCATTCACTCTGGTAAATATTTATCAAGCACCACTACTGTCCAGCCTGGCCAAAAACACAGTTGTGACAGACACGTGAATTTTTATCCAGGAATGCCAGATTCTCTGCTCACTGGCAATGTAACTGGGCAAATCGCACCTCTCAGGCTCCATTTCCTCATTTGGCTATTTGGATGACAACAGGTAAGTTTTATTAAATTTGACAATGCATGAAAAGGCCTTTGTACACTGCCTGGCAACAAATGTTGGCTACTATCATTATTATAGGAGAAGGTCTTCCTGTCCATCTTGAACAGTCAGATCTTTCAAATTGTCTCCCAGAAATCCAATATGGAGACTTCTCCTTCTCTAGTGTTTGTGTGTGTCCTTCCCATAAATCCTGCTTCTCTGATGAGGGGATTTCTAAAAAGGATTAGGGTTCAAGTGAGTGGCTCATACGATTGGAATCTTTATAGCAGCAGAAGAAAGAGAGACCTTTAGAGATGTATGATGTGTTTGGGAAGTCACACACGAAGAGGAACTGGTGCACTGAGAGCAGCGTTCCCTCTGAAAGGCTGAGCTTTAGGGGTGCCTGGGTGGCTCAGTCAGATGAGTGGCCAACTTTGGCTCAGGTCATGATCTCATAGTTTGTGGGTTCTAGCATGGAGCCTGCTTGGGATTCTCTCTCTCCCTCTCTCTCTCTGCACCTCCCCCGTGCATACGTCTATTCTCCCTCTCTCAAGATAAATATTTAAAAAAAAAAAAAAAAGAGGGGCGCCTGGGTTGCTCAGTTGGTTAAGTGTCTGATTTTGGCTCAGGTCATGATCTCACAGTTTGTAGGTTTGAGCCTCACCTCAGGTTCTGTGCTGACAGCTCAAAACCTGAAGCGTGCTTTGGATTCTGTGTCTCCCTCTCTCTCTGCCCCTCCCCAACTCATGCTCTGTCTCTCTCAAGAATAAATAAAACGTTAAAAAAATTACTAAAAAAGGGAAAAAAAAGAAAACAGAACCCTCATATACTGCTGGTGGGGATGTAAAATTGTGCGGCCATCCTGGAAAACAGTCTGGTAGGTCGTCAGGTGGATAAACAAAGAAATACCACATGATCCAACAATTCCACTCCTAGGTATATAACTAACTGAAATGAAAACATGTCTACACAAAAACTTTTACATAACATTCATAGCAGCATTATTCAAAGCAGATAAAAAAGCAGAAACAACCTAAATGTCTGTTACCTAATGAACGGATAAATAAAATGTCCTATATTCATACAATGCAATGTTATTCAGAAAAAAAAAAAGAATGAAGTACTGATATATGCTATCACATGGATGAACCTTGAAAACATCATATTAAATCAAAGACGACAGTTACAAAGACCACAGATTGCATGAATTCATTTATATGAAGTGTCCACAATAGGCAAATCCATAGAGAAAGGAAGAATATTAGTTGCTGCCTAGGGCTGGGGGAATGAAGGGAGTTAGTAGCTAAGAATTATGGGGTTTGTTTTTGGTATAATGAAAATGTTCTGAAATTGATTGCAGTAATGGGTTATGAGCTTTATGTTTTTCTTTTTTTCTTTTTCTAAGTAGGCTTCACGCCCAGCATGGACCCCAACATGGGGCTCACAACCTTGAGATCAAGACCTGAGCTGAGATCAAGAGTAGGACATTTAACTGACTGAGCCACCCAGATGCTCCAATTACATACTTTAAATAGGTGATTGTATGGTATATAATAATATCTCAATGAAGTGATTACCAAAAAGAAAGAAAAGCCAGCTCCAGAGACTGGAGAAGGACCAGGGGTTATATTTCCCCTCTTTCTCATATATTCATTTTTGTCATTTATTGGGTGTCTACTTCATGCTTAGCTATAGGGATACAGAAAAGGAAAAGACACAGGCCCTGCTTCTGAGCAGTTTCGAGTTAAAGAGGAATTGTAAGGGCGCCTGGGTGGCTCAGTCAGTTAAGCCTCGGACTTCGGCTCAGGTCATGATCTCGCGGTGCGTGTGTTTGAGCCCCTAGTTGGGCTCTGTGCTGACAGCTTAGAGCCTGGAGCCTGCTTTGGATTCTG
Source organism: Crocuta crocuta (assembly GCF_008692635.1). NCBI lineage: Eukaryota > Metazoa > Chordata > Mammalia > Carnivora > Hyaenidae > Crocuta > Crocuta crocuta. The sequence continues at coordinate 788,773 of NW_027529603.1, forward strand.
TATCTCCCTCTCTCTCTCTGCTCCTCCCCCACTCACACTCTTTCTCTCTCACTCTCAAAAATAAACATTATAAAAAATAAAAGAGGCAGTTGTAATGGGATGATGTGGAGGTGGAGGGAGATACTGATCCAATCCTAAGAGGATTGGAGAGGGCTTCAAAAATGTTGGCCAACTTTAGTGGGAAGGCATGAGAAGAGAGTTCCTAGAAGAGAAGACATTTGTAAAGGCTGTGAGGAAAAAAGTACATTCAAGGAGCTACAAGAAATACAGAATGGAGAAGCCAGATTAAGACAGGAGGGTGGACGTGGACCAAATCACACCAGGGAGAGGAAGGCCGGGACCCCTACTAAAGTACTCAGACTTTGTCTTTTATTTAGGCCATAGGGAGCCCTTGAAGGTTTTAAACAAAGATTATGTTTTACATGTACAAGGAGAGACTCCCCGCAACCGAAGGCAGGGAGATCCATTTGGAAGTTGTTTCGTGATTAACGAGAGACATCATCAAGTAGAGAATGCCTTCCTCCAAAGGCTAAAGCAAGGGCTCCACTTTCCATTACATGGTTCACCTACTCTCTGGGCATGTGCACTGGGCCTGTAAGCAGCCTTCATGGGGCTTTTAGAATAGGTACCAGAGGGGTGCCTGGGTGGCTCAGTCAGTTAAGCGTCCGACTTCAGCTCAGGTCATGATCTCATGGTTCGTGAGTTCAAGCCCCGCGTCTGGCTCTGTGCTGACAGCTCAGAGCCTGGAGCCTGCTTCAGATTCTGTGTCTCCCTCTCTGTCTGCCCCTCCCCTGCTCATACTCTGTCTGTCTGTCTGTCTGTCTCTCTCTCTCCCTCTCTCTCCTTCTCTCAAAAATAAATATAATAAACATTTTTAAAAAGTTAAAAAAAATAGAATAGGTACCAGTGTCTGGTCTAATCCCCAGGCAAATCCTGATTATGGCTAAGGCAACAGAGGCCTTCTCCTGATTTCAGCAAGACATGTGACCACCTGCGGAAGGCCATGGCTGCCCTTACCCAAGTCCTAACAGTCGCTAAAGGATTGGTTAAACCACCCACCCCCTTTCCTGGATGTCAGGCCCATGTGGGTACACCAGTAGACATTTCCCCCAACCATGACAGCTTGGGGAGTGACCATACATGGCCCCTTCTCTGCCAAAAGACATGGCAATACTGAGGTTGGAAACAGCAAGCCGAAGCCAAGATTCAAAGAATCAGAAATTCCATGTGATGAGAGAGATAATTTTGTTTCCATACACCTGCCCCGGCCCATCACAGAGCCATACACACATGCCCTCTGCTCAATACCCACAGTAACCCACACGGTCTCAAGCCCACAGATCCAGAGGCAGATCTATGGTCAGTGGACATGTTTGCTGAAACTCCTCCTGTGTGCTTTTCTGTGTCCACTCAGACACCGACAGAAAAGGCCTAGGCCAAGTGGGTAGCAGGAGAACAGAGAAAGCTCTGGCCAGACTGAGTGATCCTGCTGCAGGGCTGGCCCACAGGCCTACATGTGGACCTAGGGGTAGTAGACAAGCTGGCTGGGAGGTGATCCCCAGAGAATTGTCGGGTTTATACAAATGCTGAGTTTGTGGAAGGCTAATATCCACTCAGCCATGATTTCACAGCAATTGGGCCTCAGCTCTTAACCATAATAACATGGCAGCTTTGAACTTGGAAAGGGGCCTCAACAAAACCTCAGTCTGAGACTTCATTCAGCTCTTCACCCAGGGAGTAAAGGAAATGGGCCCTTCAGGGTCAGGGAGCTGAGGGGTTGGTGGCTCTCTGCTTGCCAAAGTAACTGGCAAGAGTGAGCACATAGCTGGCCTTTGCTGGACATAAGTCAGAAGCCCTAAGTTGCCTTCAGAGAGAACTGAGCAAATGAAACAGCCCAGCAGGGATTCTGAGTGAGGTGAGCCCAGAGAACAGGTTTTAACCCCCAGCTCCACAGGCGTGGCAGTAGGATGTCTGCCTCCTTCCCGGGACCAGAGGCCCTGAGATCTGACTTTCTGCAGAAAAACACCATAGAAAATACAGGCTTCTCTTTCAGAAAGCAATCTGACCGTTTAGACGACGAACCATAAAAATATTTACATTGCTTCTTAACCCATAATTCCATATCTGAAATTCTAGCCTGGGAGGATTCTAAATGTGGAAGAAGCGACACCAAATTAGCTTCAGACTCAGAGATGTTCATTCCGGTGTTATTTACACTGGTTAGAAAGTGGAGGTTCTCTAAACACCTTCAAACTAGAGGAACGGCTAAGTTAATTATGGCAGAACTACGTGCTCAACTACTCTGAGAGCATGGAAAGTGGTGATTATGAAGACTGAAATAACATGGCAAGATGCTGATGATATAGAATTTTAAGAAAAAGGCAGGACACAAAAGTATATACACATACAGTATGAGCTCAATTGTGGCTTAATTTTAAGGCAAAGTTATCTTAGACCTCTGCACAACAGGCTGGCTTCCAGCAACCTCAGCATTTGCAAGCAAGACCACAGAGACCATGATCTTGCCTGCGAGACCCCGGGGCCAGAGGATGGCATACTCTTAGGATTACTGATATGGCTTCCCCGTGACCATCAGGGCCTGGGCTGTGGGTTGAACTTGGGGCACATGGACATTACCAGGGGTGGCAGCAGTGGTGGCAGCAGCGGCAGCAGTCACAGCAGTGGTTAAGTTGGCACTCCTCTCTCTCTCTCTCTCTAGGAGGTGTAGGGCACAGAAGAGGAGGTAGGTGTAGAGTAAGAAGTAGATCACAGAGAGGAGCTCCTCCTTCAGCTTGCTTTGCTACAAACAGGATTAACAAGTAAAAGCAAACAACCCCCACTAGAAAGAAAAAAAAGAAAAAGAAAAAGACAAGAATGGACGCAAGGGAGAGAGATAAGGAAGACAGGCAATGTCAAGGCTGACCCTTCTTGTTCCAGGGCAAAGGCAAATTCCTAATAAGCTGGCATTCCTTGTCATGAAGTCACAGGTGAGCAGGGAACATGATATTTCCTAGTACAACGCCCAGGGAGGCAATCCATGTGCTCTGTACACACTCCCCAGGAGCAAGGACCTCTCCTTAGGGAGAGGAAAGACACAGCAAGAGAAACCACCAATCACTGGGACAGCACACAAGCTATGGTGGACACAGTGGGCACAGACATACCCAGCCTTCCTATAATGCTCCTGGGCCCCAGGATCCAGAAGGTCCCAGTGCTCAAGGAAGGGGGTTCTACAGGACAGGACTGGCCCTACCACCCCCGGGCCCCATTCCTGCACACATCAGTCTAGGCGCTGACAGCTTTAGGAGAAAACAGAAGGCAGGGTTGGGGGGGTGGGGGATGGTGAACAGACATGATCAATACAGAAACCAAACCAGTGGGGGTCAAAGGCCCAGGCAATTGTCCTCCATAAAGGGATGGACCCATGAGTCTGATTCACTCTAATTTATCTTGGCCCCATGCAGGAACCAGCTACTCAGTGCAGTGACAGAGAAAAGCTGCTGAGGTGTGGTAACAAATGCTCTCACTCACTGTCTCCAAACCTGGCCACACTTGGTTCCAGACAAGAAGCCTGGAACTATTTACAACAAGTGCACAGATAAAATGGAAGAGGGAAAAAATTCCATGTTCAAAGAGTCGTCAGGCAGGCCTCCGTCTGCTGTACCCCAAGGCTTTCAAGCCAGGATTTACCTGTCAGCATGACAACGGGGCAAGCCTCCCAGGGGGTTTTGAGGTGGTTACTCCAAAGCCAATACCTGCCTCTCATGACCCATAGGACTCACAGCGTTGTTGCCAAGTGGATATGGAGCTGTCTCCCAGTGACAGGAAGGAGTGTGTGTGGGAATGAACATGGAAAAGTAAGGCATTCCATAGGCTTCAGGTGATCTCTCTCCAAATTCCAGCTCTGCCACCTAGCCATCACGGGGCCCCGAGCAAGCTGCTTACCTTCGCGAGCTTTCTCTTAGCAGGAACAATGAGAGTGCCCATTTGCCTCACTGGCAGGCTGGCAGGGTCAAAATTCAAAGCGAGACCATGAAAGAGGTCCAGTCCAAAGGACCATAAAGTTTTATGACCATCAATAACCAAGGGGCTAAAGTAGGTTCTCTGAATTTTTGCTAAAAAGCAAGGTCACCCTGAGGGCCATGCAGGTTGGCTCCCAAGGGTCATGACCTGGCCTGACTGGGAAAAGAGGCTTAACTGACAAGAGGAACAGACCTCACCAGAGAACCAGCACCAAGGGGACCTGAGGGTGAATGTTAAGTAAATGGGCAGGAGTCACAGGGAGCAGCTTCTAGCTCCAAACCCTGACTGAACGCAGTCCGGTGTCAGGGAGGCAGAGGGAGTCAGGCCTGAGGAGCCCAGGGTCTAGAGGCTGCAGGCAAGGGAGGGCATGCACACACGGAATCAGCCCTCACGCCTCACTAGATAGCATTGAGTGGCCCGGGAACACCAGGGAAGAAGTCAGCTCCACTCCAAGGCTTCACAGAGCTAATCGGGGCGGGGGCGCGGGGGAAGGTGCTTACATGGTGACTAGAAAAAGAGCCACTAGGGGAAGGAAGGAAAAACACACGGGGCAGAGGGGGGCAGCCTAATGAGAATACAGAGAATACTCTGAGAATACAGAGTATGTCTCAGTGAAGATGGAGAGCACAGTGTGGTTGTAGCATCAAGTATGTAAAGGAGGGCTGAGGAGGAAGTAGCTGCAGGTAGCTCATGCCTGGACTGTAGAAGGTCTCAGGTGCCAAGCTCAGGGTTTCGGACCCTTTAGACCCTTGGCTGTGGGCAGTGGGGACACACTGAAGGGCTTAGAGAGTGACCTGGTCAGAACTACAAAGATCTTGGGCAGCTGAGTGAGATCAGAAGCCCAAGAGGATATACAAACAGAATTGGAGAGACCAGGCTGGGGCCCTGACTAACATGGTGATTACACACCTACCTGACCAACGAGGCTTGCATTCCTCACCTGTTTGGTAAGTTTTATGCCGGTTAATCTCACAAACATCCTCCGTTTCTGATGTACAGCTATGAGTACCAGGTGGTAAACTGTCTTCCTCTCACCTCGGGTGGTTCTGCAGTCTCCTTTCCTGCTTAAAGCATGAGGAAGTGCAGCACTCCTCACCCATCTACTATGACATCTTGCTACCCACCTCTGCACTGAGGTCCCAGTGTTGGACCCTGCGTGGCACATCCGCGCCACAGAGTAGCACTCTGGGCCCACGATGGCAGACGTGCCAGAACCCTAATGGGAGGCTGGAAGGCTGGTGGGCCAGGGCAGGTGGAGCGGTGGAGACCTGAGGATGAACAACAATCCCAAGCCTTCGCCACTCCCCCTCCACCCCATTTACTATGAGATGCAAGTTGTTCTGGTAATTAGAGGGGCCTAAACGAAACAGGAGTGGTTAACAGCTTAATATAGACAAGGATAGGAGCCACAAAGCCCATGACATCTCACCCTTGTGTGCAGAACTTGAGACACAACCCTACTCAGAAGAAGCTGTTAGGCTTGACATGGTCCCTAAGTCCCCTGAGATTCTGTTTTCTATCATTATCCAGTATCCTCTGACACCATCAAGGACAAACAAATGAGAGGGAGGGTCTTAATGCTGGTACTGAGTAGGGGTGAAGTAGGAGGCAGGGAGAACAGTAAAGAGTTCATTGCTATAACACTGGGCAAGGAAATAGGCAGGAAGAAAGGAGGGGTGAGTGGGGAGAAGGAACATAAAGCATGGCAGTTACAGTTAATGTCTACTAAGGATCATGCCAGGTGCTTCACAGCCCCCTGTGTAAATACTAAAACCTTCCCCTCCCACCAATGAGGAAACGGAGGTCTAAGAATTCAAGCCTACAATCACTGAGCTGGGAGGTGGCAGAGCTGGAACTCAGGCAGTCCAAGCCTAAAGCTTGCTCCCAGCCCTTATATCCACCTTTGAGAAAGACTCAGAGGAAGGGACCAAATGGCCTAGAGGACAGAATTCGTGCTGATGCAGTGAGAGGGCACTAAGTGACAGGGACTGGAGTCTGAGATGCACCCTACTATTACTTTTATGACTTGCTACCAGTCACTTCCCCCCTCTGAGCCTCAGTTCCCTTGTGTGTGCAATAGAGTAGACATTTTCATACTACCTGGCCTCAGGGATCCAGGCAGATCCCAGCAAAGAATGAAGGGGAAGTTAAGGGTAGAGATGGGGATATGGATTCCACTTTAAGTAGAATAGTGCCATTGTGGCCTGCTGTTGATGGGGGGATTGCATAGCAATTTAATGGGGCAGGAGGTTTTATTCTCAAAAACTTGTTGGAGAACCCTTAGAATAGATGTCTCAGAGGCCCCTCCTCCTTTAAGCAGTCTTTCTCTCCAATCTTAAATGGGGTGCACAGTGAATGAAGGGTCAATATGACAGCAAGGTGTCTGAGGCAGGGAGATGAAAGGGGCTTGAATACCATCAAGTTACACAAAGGTCAAAGCCAGATGCTACCAACTCCCTTTCTTCCTCTTTTCTATGTAACAACAAAACAGTAACAGAGGAAGTTCCTAATTTGTAGTTGGGGCATGTACCAAACATTTCCTCTTCTGCCTCTTTTCAAGGATTAGGTTTCCTATCAACCATTTTATTGTGTCCTCTTTATTGAGATCATACAGATGATATTCTGTACTGGAAAGGTAGAACAAACTTTTCTTCATGATTTGCTTATCTGGAAGTCAGATCATTATTTTCCCAAAGAAACAATCAGGGTAGAGTTGGAGAAGAATAAATAAGATTAGCTGGGGGAGAGGAAGATGGAGGGGCGGGGATTTCCTAAAATGTAAAGTTAACCCTTAGAAAAGGAAAAGATGGAGAAGCAAAAAGACATGGTGGGGTGAGGGGCGGAGAGGGGACAGGGTGGAGACAATGACATTGACAAGATTAGAAGGGAAAAAAAAGATATAAATATGTTTGGAAAGCCAAAAATAAAATATGTACAATGCTAAGTTACAGGGGGGAAGAGTGGGGAGGGGGGCATGGTTTCCCAGTATCCTAGGGAAGTAAAGAGGTAGAGGGGGGAGGTATTTGTTTAGGCCTGCTTTCCCCAAAGTGTAATTCATAGAACATTCATTGCTTGAGATGGCTCTTGGAAAAGCGATCGCTAGTCACTCAAGCTCAGGAATCACTGTGTGCTGAGTAGTCTTGGAGGCTGTAATGTACGCTAGTACACTAAACGCTCTGCACTAAACGCTCTGCAGGAATGAAGCCTGATTCCCGTGTTCAGTCCAGCATTTTCCAAATGCGTTTGGCCTCAGAGCCCCATTTCGGAAAGCACACTTTAGGCGAAGCCCTGTCTGATGCAGTGTCTGGTGTTAGCCAGCACAGTGGTGCCACACTGTCAGAGCTGGCCTGTGTAGTCAGTTGGTCTGGGGCAGCAGGAGCATGTAACTGGTATAAAACATTCAGAAACCCGCTGTTTTAAAACTGGGAATTTTCTATTTAAATTGTATTGTAGGAATTTAAGTTCATGGCTAAATTTCACTGTTCCAATATTTGTTCTGACTATATAATTAAAAGGGGAAGTCTCACATTCACCTAAAATATAACATATCTCTACATTAGCATCTGTCCCTCCAGTCTTCCTTGGCCTCAGCCACCTAAAGTCAGAAACTCAGCATCACCACTAGCTCTATCACCCTCTTTTATCCAAGTATATATTTTAATCTAATTTATATGTTATCTAGACCACAGTTGTCTAGTTCAGGCAGATTTGTGGGAGGCTATTAGATGCTTTGCATAATAAGATCTGATAACACTATCCACAGCGTATCACTTATCTACTGGTATAACTGTCAAAGAGAGGAAGGGGCTGTAGCTGGTATGGCTTGTTTTTAGTAATCCCTACAGGCCCCTGGTAATGGTGGCTTCCTCTTCTAGGCACTCACTGCCATTGTTTAAATAACACTCCTGAATCTCGCTGTGATCAACATGTGTTCACTGGCATCAGCCAAATGTTCCTTGTTGACAGGGCTTTTCTTAAACAAATACTTGCCTGATTGAATGCACCTGGATTTTGTGGTGCATTTACCTATTTTCTCTTACATTCTCATATATTCTTCTAAGACCCACAACTGTCTGGCTGTCTTGCCTGCAGATTTCTCAGGGCCCAAGTCTGTGTCTCACTTGGCTGAGGGACTCAAACAGCCTCCAGGGGTTTGCCTGCCACCTACTCCCCCACCTTGAGCTTCAGTTCCCTTGTAACAGAGATGTTCTGCTCTTCTCTGCCCGACAGACTAGGCTACCACACGCGGCCCTATAACCTCTGCCCCTTTCCTGCCCTTCGGTCAATTTGATCAATATGTTAAGTTCCTTTCTGCATTGAAGTCCCTGTTCACTGGCTCCAGCTGAGAGGCCTAGGTGTTCCTCCAGCCTCTAGAATCTAGTTTACGTTCTAGTTCTTCCAGGTCACAGCTCTCTCCTTCCTCTGAGCTTCCAAAGCATTTGGCAGCTGCCATCCAATTACATACTGTTTGGGATTGTTAATAAATTGTTTCCTGGAAGGGTCTCACTTGCCACAGTAGGGATGGAAGCTTCAGGACAGACAGCGCTGGGACCTTACTTCTTTAGCGTCTCTCTGCAAACTATGTCACTGTCATGGCAGTGCTCAGAAATGACTGATGGACACACTGCTATTTCCAGCTTCCCTCCGGTCCTAGGAAGGCATACAATGCCCCTCTCAAGGAAGCTGTCAACTGCCACCAATTTTGCTACCTCAAGCAGATCCACAATTTATCTTGAAATGAAATGGATAGTAGGCTTTTCAGAAATGAGTATACTGTGTCTCTTCATGTGAATTTTAATGACCCTTGGTATACAGATAGGGTAAATGTATTATTCCACATAGCAGGTTATAGTCTATAAAGATATAAATTTAGTACTTAGAATAAACACACAACACCCAAGTTATACTCTTAGAAAAATAATAATGCTTCTCAAACAGACTGGAAATGAGCAAAGTTATTTTTTAAAAACCACATTTTTGATCAATCTGATTCTCGCGGTCATGGTGATGAAGGCTGACATGTCTTCAGCATTAGCTTCCTAAGCACAGCTAAGCTCAACACACACAGATCAGACATACAGTGAGAAGTTCTCTTTTCTCAGACCCAGCCCCGTACACGACACTCAGTGGCCTATGAATCAGACTCTCCCAGCCATTTTGCTAGGGTGTTCAGGCCTGATCTAAGGGTGCTATCTTCTGCAGGGATCCCAGAAAATAGTAAGACTTAATAATCTCAAAGTTGCTAAAACTCTGACATTTCAGTGGGTGTTTTTTGTTTTTGTTTTTGTTTTTTTCTAAAGGAAAATACACAGCTACCCAAAGACAGGAAATAATCAGTGCTTTACTTTGGGAAAGTTAGGACTGTCATTTTTCTCTCAATTTTGCTGGAAGTCTACTTCCAAGAAAAAGAAAACAAAATACCCCAGCAATTACCCTTGCCTAAAGAGCTGACAGCAACAAGCAAGTTGTATGGTATTTAGCATTATCTGCATTAAAGAGGATGATAGTGGTAGGGTTATAAAATGCCACATCTAGTATCATTGTCTTTCTCTTAGCCCTTATTACTCACATATTTGCACACATGTATGTATGTGCACACATGTGCGTAAACACACATGCACTCTCCCTCCCTTACTCCGTCTTCCCAAGCCTCACCTGGTTGATCACATAGATGCCGTAGTCTAACTGCTGACGTTGTAGGATTGGGTGCAAGTAATACAGCCAGTACTTGAGATGTTCCTGCCGGTTACGGAATGGAATGATGATGGCCACTTTGTGGGGAGAGATGCAGTTCTTGGGGGTATAGCGGCCGCCCACCTTCACCTCTGGGTTCTGTTTCTCCACAAGCTTTAGGTCCACAGGCATATTAAACTCGATCACCATGGGGCCAACTAGAGAGGTGGAACGAAGGAGAAGTTAGCAAGCTACAAGGTTCCCCCATGCCGCAGCCTCAGAAGACATATCCTCCTGAGAGGCAGTGTGGCTGTTTTAGTATATGTGCTGCCGAAGCGAGCACTAGTGTGGCTGTTTTAAAGGCACTCCTGTTCAGCGCTAGCATGAACCACCATCCCAAGAAACCTGTCATTACCAGGCAAAGCTGGACAGCTGGTCCAGGAAGCACTCATCTGCCCAGGACCCATTCCCTTGAGATTCTAGGTTTCTCGGCTGTAAATGTTTCGAAATGGAGACTTCCTGAAAGGTTGTTGTAAGGATCAGAGAACATGGATGAGAAAGCACTTTCTCAGAAATCCTGAGGTTGAGACCTAACTTTGTCACCTCCCAGCTATGTGGTGTTAGACAAATGACTTCCATCAACTCTCTGAACTTGGCCCAGGTGGAGGAAGGGGAGTGTGTGAGTGTGTGTGTGTGTGTGTGTGTGTGTTGGGGAGCGTAGTGTTGTGGAAATCAGTCTCAAATCAGAGGTAAGGAGGAGCATGAGTAACCCATGTCTCAGGAAGGCACCTGATGCACAGATAAGATTTAAAAAAAAAAAAAAGAAAAAAGCCTCCAGGGTGGCTCAGTCAGTTAAGTGTTGACTCTTGGTTTTGGCTCAGGTCATGATCTTGTGGTTTGTGAGTTCAAGCCCCACATCAGGCTCTATGCTGATGGTGTGGAGCCTGCTTGGGATTCTGTCTCCTTCCCTCTCTGCCCCTCCCCTGCTTGCTTTCTATCTCTCTCTCTCAAAATAAGTAAGAATAAACTTTAAAAAAGCAACAACAACAAAAACTCTAGAGGTAGGGACTCGAGGAACTAAGAAAGACCCCAGAGCAGACTGAGGGGAAGAGAGGAGAAAGAAAAGCTGAAAAGCACATCAAAGAAGAATGCCTGGTAAACACAAGAAATAGAGTAACAAAGGGAATAAAGAAGGGAGGAAAAGTCAAAGAGGTTTTCAGTTTCCAGCCTGGAAGAATATGACTCCAGATGAGAGAAATAAGTTAGTAAGAGCTCTTGGCTTAGAAGAAAAAAAAAAAATCGATGAGACTTGGATGACAGATTTTGAAATAGCAATAGGTTACGAGTAGAGGGAGAAGCAAAGGTCAAGATCCAGATACAGACACGGAAGTCCTCAGTCTCCTAAGGTAGAGCCAGGAGAGGGCTGCACTCCTCAGTGGGGTCCACCCCTTATGTGGCCTGGATGGTGAGGGCAGGGAAAAGCTGACAGGCCCAGGGATGCACAGGGAACTGGGGACAGAGTCAGTACTCAAACCTAGGGCCCAGTATTCCCGGTAGGCCAGATTCTCTCAAAGTAGGTTCCAGGAAACTCCAATTCCAGTAAGACGCTCAATGGAAAAACATGTTCCCTGGTCAAGTAAGTCTGGGAATCTTGCATATTCAATCTTGCTTCTGGAAAGTCTGAGGCTCACCAAAGGCTCTGAGAAGTTGTGATGTCAAGAAACCCCCTTCACTTCATTTAACCCAGCGTTCCCCAAGTTTATTTGACCATAGAACCATCCTACCAGGGAACACATTTGAGAACTGTTACTCTAGTGTAACCAGCTTCACCTGTGAAGCCAACTAACCACAAGGACAAAGGAAACAACAGAATAGCAATGAGAATGCTGACCACAAACCGGGAGCCAAGTTCACCTGAAACATGCTGGTGAGACCCACCCAGAGCCCAGGGCCCAGAGCAAGGCCTCGGGTGCCCTATTTATCAACGTGTGGCACTCCAAGCACTCCTTATCCCCAGAGATTACTCACTCTCCTGAAATGAAACCCAGAAAAGATGTGACTCTTACTCCTCCTGTTTGTCAGTAGGTGTGGACTCCCCATCTCCTCTTCCCCAGCATCCCCTGGTACTTCTCACCTTTCACTCCCTCCAGTGCTGATTCAGTTCCATCAGCAAGGGACCCATTCCCATTCACTTATTCTTTTTTTAAAAAAAAGTTTATTTTGAGAGAGAGAGAGAGAGCGTGAGTAGAGGAGGGGCAGAGAGAGAGAGAGAGAGAGAGAGAGAGAGAGAGAGAGAGAGAGAATCCCAAGCAGGCTACGGCACAGGGCTTGAACCCACAATCTATGAGATCATGACCTGAGTCGAAGTCAGACGCTTAACTGACTGAGCCACCCAGGCTCAGTTTTGTTTATTTTCTTGTTTATTTTCTTCTGAGATCTGATCATATCACTTTCCCCGCTACAAAAACCCTGATGGCTCAAAGGCCATGTAGTCTTTGACAGAGTAAGGCCAGACCTCATAGCATGGCACCAAAGCCCTTCAGTCTCAGCTCTACCTCCCTTCCCATTCCAATAAACCATGTCCACACTTTTTCTTTGCCAGAAACGCCCTTCCTTCTTTCCTCTAACAACAGACTTTTGCATTAAGAGAAAGACCAGAATCTTAAAATTAAAGCCCCAATCTGGCTTCATTCTTTTGCTCTCTCCATTACCAAAGCTCAGACAGCAGACCTCTGGGAGGCCCTGCTGCACAGTGCACATGTGAAAAACCTGAAAAGAAGATACGCCATTGGGCTCTTCTCACTTCAGAGGGCCCCACAACATCCGCAAGCCTCCAGCCCCACCCCACCTTTGGTTCTGAAGATGCTGCTAAACATAACTCCGTTTTCGGGAAACTAAGAAGCATCTGGACTGTCACCCTACCAACTTGGTCACACCTTCTGAAACCAACCCAGAAGACAGGAATTCACATGTGGTCTGCCTAGCTTCCCTAGACCAGACACCTGCAGGTTGGAGAGCATCTTACTTTTGCCCATCTGGGGCTTCCAAAAACCTGAGGGAGCTTCCTGGACAGGAGAAAAGCTGCCTGCACGCAGGCTCAGCTCCCCCAGTGACCTGCTGGATGATCTTTAAGGCAAGTACCACTCACTCTCAGGATACCGCTTTCCCATTTGCAGGCTGCAGGGACTGGGACACAACTGGGACCAAATGAACTCTCATCCAACCCTTCCACCACCATCAGCTATGGCCAAACCTGCTTCTGCTCCAGGGTGTCCTTGGCAACTGACACCACTGTCCACCCAATCTGGGAGCTGATAACCTAGGTGGTCCATCTTCTACTTCCCCTCCAATCCCGCAAACCCAGCACACTCACCCACTCACACACAGGAGGTGTCAACGGTGTGTGACAACCCACAGGTGCCAACACAAGTGCCAAACCAGAGTCTTCTGAAGCGTTGAATGCAAACTTTTCCTATGGCATGCGTCAAAGCCACTTCCAATTTGTTTTAGTCAGTACTTTCTGGGCACCTACTGTGTGCCAGAATGTGCGCCCCGTTGGGGAGAGGGAGGTGACAGCAATAGGCAAGATGGCTTCTGACTTGAAGGAGCTCCTTGCTGAGGGTATGAGAACCTAAGTGAAAACCACCCTGGTTCACAGCTGTCTCAAGGACCTGCTCCTCCAATGGCTTCATGCAGAGAGCTTTATTCGACAGCCTCTTCTCACTCTCCTGCTCCTGTCACGGTAGACACCCCGCATCACATCTGCAATGCATCCAGAGCACCCTGGTCCCCAGTCCTGCTACCCTGGGCAATTCTTTCCCCATCTGCTTTCTCTGAAGCCTCCACAGCTCTGAGAGCCCTGTGCCTCACGCCCAAGACTGGTCAGCTCTCAGCAGCGGCTGCACACGTGGTGCCAAATGCCTCCCGGGTCCGGTGGCAGTCAGGAGGTCTCCCTGAGTGCCCTGCACACCCCCTTACCATGCTGCAGGGGCAGTCCTCCGTGGCATGCCTGGCTCTGTCCCAGTGAGAAAATGCAGAGAGCTCAGACTCCAGGAAGGCAGTGACCAGCTCTGCCTCGAACTACAACAAACTGCTATCAGGTCTCAGAGTCACTGCCCGGGGCCTCAGAGAGGGGCGAAGGGAGGAAGCAGAGGGCTGAGGGCTTCACGACAGTCCGCAGGCTGAGCCAAATCTCCCTTGCTGTGCGGCGCATGGCGTGTGCTACCACAGGCCCTAGGCCCCGCTGCGCTGGCTTGTGTGTTTTCTTGGCTCTGGGAGCTGGAAGCAGGGTTACGTAAGCAGCTGAGCAGATGTGAGCCTGTCCTTGGCTCCCCTGGCTAAAGCTCCGCCACGTGGGCCTCTCGGCTGGGAGTCCAGGTCACGGCCTTGCGTGTAAGGCGCTCAATAACTTCAATGTGTGAGCTCAACTCAGACAAATTCCGCCGCTCCCTTGCCGGGCACGGCAAACCCAAACACACACGTGCCCCTCCATCGAAGCCCTGCTAATCTAGAGCCAACCCAGCACGGACTCCCTGCCTCACTTTCATGCTGGCTAAGCCACCAGTTCATTCCTCTTGCCTCAGCAAAAACAGGCTGGAACATCTAGTCACCACTTCCCAACTGACTGGCCAATGGCTCAAGATACAACTTGGCCCGATGCCGGGCTGTGACAATGTTTTACCAGACGGTGATTAAATGGTAAAAGTAAAGACAATGTGCGTTGTTCTTCATCAAGCTAAATGTAATCAAGGTACTGAAAGTGTCCCTTTGCCAATAAGCAAGTGTCTTCCTAAGTAAAGATTTCAGGGGCACCTGAAATTGAAATCAGGGCACCCGGATTTCAGGGTGGCTCAGTCGCTGAAGTGTCTGATTCTTGATTTCAGCTCAGGTCGTAATCTCATGGTCCATGAGTTCAATCCCCATGCTGGTCTCCACACTGACAATGCAGAGCCGGCTTGGGATTCTCTCACACTCTCCCTCTCTCTATCCCTTCTGAGAGCTCTCACTCACTCCCTCTCAAAATAATAAATTTAAAAACTTTTTAAAAATATATTGGGATCCAAAGTCAAGCACTTCTTACATTTTAAATGTTAAAATGTCATCTTATGTAATGATCATGATGGATTTTCAGACTGAATTGGGTTGTTGTTGTTTTATTAACATAATGTTTAAAAAAAAAATCCATACTTGGCAGCCAAGGGTCAGGCCCCTAAGTTTTTCTTGCAACTTTTCTAGGTAATGAAATTCAAACATTCGGGAACTATGAGACGAGGCAGTGCCCAGAGCTGTGGTTCCCAAGCCGGGACAGTGGCATGCCTTCCTTGACCAGGCCTCAGCCCTGACAGTGTGGCATGGAGCCTCTCCAAACTCTCTCCCCCTCAACTACAGTGCTGTTCACAGGCTCATGTGGGTAGGCCATTTTTCTCCCTACCAATCTAATCAGAAGACCAGATATGTGCCGGGAGCCAGGTCTGGCCAAATTTCCAGGCTTGGGGTGACAGCTGTCTGCAACGGTCCCACAAACTTATGGTGCTCCTTGTGGTCCCTCAGACTAGATGTGAGAAGCACCATCTACTGCACAGGGCCCGGCTGGTGCCAGGCATGAGCAGCAGGGCCGGGTTAAGAAGAGTGCTTTGCCCTTGGAGGAGAGGAGACCAGCAAACAATGGTGAGGTGACAGTGGCGGGAACAGCTGAAATGGCACAAACTCTGGTGCTGGAGAAAAGAGCCCAGGAAAGCTTTGCAGAGAAGCAGCTCCTCTCAGGAGGATACATCACACAAGAGTTGTGTCCACTTGGCTGCCATGGACACAGAGTAGGCCAGCAAATCTTACTTGAGTAGACAGCACACAGCTATTCTCCCTACTCCCCTGCTACTAATGCAAGTGACCAAGAGGATTTTGATACACTTCGAAGAAACCTGATGTAAGAGCATGGGACAGAGAGCTACCAGAAGGGCCTTCTCAAGTCTCATGTTAACCATTGCTCGTTAAGTTTTAAAATCTAGCTCACAAAGGTTTCAAAAATACTGGAAATGATTTTTCTCAAACCAGATGTTCATGGCATTTTTCTCTATACCTTTGGATATATCTTTAAAATTAAACAATCATGGGGCACCTGGGTGGCTCAGTCAGTTAAGCGTTCAACTTCTACTCAGGTCATGATTTCACAGTTCGTGAGTTTGAGCCCCGCATTGGGCTCTGTGCTGACAGCTCAGAGCCTGGAACCTGCTTCGGATTCTGTGTCTCCCTCTCTCTTAACCCCTCCCCTGCTCACACTCTGTCTCTGTCTCTGTCTCTCTCTCTCAAAAATAAACATTAAAAAATTTTTTTCAATTAAACAATGTTTTAAAACATAACCTAAGGACAAGAAGTGTAACCCTCTCTTTCATCTCTTTCCCAATAAGCAAGTGTCTTCCAAAGTAAAGATTTCAGGGGTACCTGCGTGGCTCAGTCAGTTGAGCATGTGACTTGATTTCAGCCCAGGTCATGATCCCAGGGTCGCGGGATCGAGCCCTGTGTCAGTTAGGCTCCGCACTGAGCATGAAGCCTGCTTAAGATTCTCTCTCCCTCTCCAGCTCGCACTTTCTCTCTCTAAAATAAAAATCAATAAACAAAATGATTTCAAAACATACAACTCAGTGACCAGAAAACAGGAATAATCTAGTCCTAATGCTGACTTGATAGGTCTCAGGCACACCATACACTCAACACAATTTCGACACCCACTGTTCTTTCTGCCAACTCACCACCCAAGCCACTATTAGCCTCCAGGGACGGAAATGCTTTTGCAGCAGGAAGCAGAACACATTTGTGGTCTCAGAACCCTGCATTTGGGGGCACAGATAAAAACAACGTATTTGCTCAAAAAATAGAGAAGCCTACCAGAGGAGGTCTGCAAAGCAGAGCCTAGGTGGCCGAGAGGAGACTGGACTGATCAAGACAGGGGCATCAATTGCTCCTCTATCTCTGTGCTTAGAAGTGGCCCTGCTACGTGCCTGAACAGCCACCCTTTGTAGATCTTCCAAAAATATGATCTGAAAGTGACCCAGCCATCAATGAACCATCCACATTAGTGAAACTGATCTTTCCTACACCCTGCCCTCTCCCCCATTAAATTCCCACCCAATCTTCAAACAAAGTCCAAGTACTTCCTTTTTTTTTGAGTTCATTTTTAAAGGTTTGTTGTTGTTGTTGTTTAGTAATCTACATCCAATGTGGGCTCATAACCCTGAGATCAAGAATTGAATCCTCTTCCGACTGAGCCAGCCAGGCACCTCAAGGCCAAGTACTCTTATTTGCCACTGCACTGGCTTTCGTTTTTTGTTTGTTTTTTTTTAAATGTTATTTATTTTAAGAGAGAGACAGAGACCATGAGTGGAGGAGGGACAGAGAGAGAGAGCCCAAATGTGAAGCAGGGCTTCAGCTCAGAATCTGTGCTGACAGCCCAGAGCCTGACACGGGGCTCAAACCTATGAACTGTGAGATCATGACAAGAAATGAAGTTGTACGCTTAACCTACTGAGCCACCCAGACACCCCTGCACTGGCTTTCAAAATGCTGGTGAGATTTCTTTGTAGCAAAGAGGTTCAAACTGTGGAATGCAAGAGGAATCATTTGGGAAAGCACATAAAACTACAGATTCTTGGTTCCTGTTCCCCAGAGTTCCTGATTTGGTAATACTGGGGCTGAGGCATTTTAACAAGTACTATCTAGATAACTTTAATGCACGTTCCTGGACTTTATTTTAAGAAATGGTGGTTTATAGGTTCATTCATTGACCACCACCGCCCTCTCACTCCCATAAAGCTCTTTAAGAGTGGGTACCAGGAAAAACAATCTACACTCAGGAACTACTGGGTATACTGCTGTCTGACAATATTTATCGTATAACAGAACATGTTTCACTTTTGGTTTTTGCATCAGAACAGATATAATAATTATGTTGGGCCCTAAGATATGAATATCTACATTTTAACTCTTCTCCAGTTCTTTAACCTTCTAAGTCACATTTTCTGTTTTTCTGATTTTAGTTTATTTATATCTGTCCTTTTTATGGTATGTATCCCTATAAGCTACATAAAAAATCTTTGTGGGAGTGCCTGCATGGCTCAGTTGGTTAAGCATCCGACTTCAGCTCAGATCATGATCTCATGGTGTGAGTTTGAGCCCAGCATTGGGCTCTGCACTGACAGTGTGGAGCCTGCTTAGGATTCCCTCTCTCTCTGTCCCTCCCTCCTCATGCATATGTGCACACACTCTCTCATTCTCAGAATAAACAAACTTAAAAGAAAAAAAAAAAACTTTGTAAAAGAAGTAAAGTAACAATCCTTCAAAGTTCAAACCAAATGTCATCTCCTCTTCAAAGCTTTCCCTGAGTCCCTTGGACCAATCAGTCCCCTGCTCTAGATGCCCACACACCCTTTCCAAACCAACATTACAACCTTTACAAGCCTACATTGGAGCCCTTTGGCATGAGGGCACCAATCTGTCTACCTGCTCCCTCCATTAGACCCTTCTCTCCTTGAGGGCAAGGGTTGCAACCTGTTCCTTTCTGTACTTGGGACAGCTTCCGATAGAGCAGGATCCACAAATGTCTGCTGACCCACACAGTACTTGCTCAACTATGAGTTTAAGAAAAGAACTAACAGAGCAGGAACCATCTTGCTTTTGGTGATTGAGAATCTAGATTGTTATCCTAATGACACATCTATGACCAAGGCAACCAAGGCTTAAAACAGTCTCTTTCCTAGGCTCTAAATACGCCTTTTGTGTCCAGTTAGCACCTGATTCATGATCTATAGGCACAGCCCCCCACCCTCATTTAAAAATGAGTCTCCAGGTTCTTAGTCTATAATTTGAGATTCTGTTGCAGTGGACAAGCCTAACCTAATGAAAGCGTTGCACTTCTTCATCTAAACCTCACACAGCCACATCAAACCGGCTCTTCACCAAATAACATTTGTTCCTTGAGAGAATAACCCCAAAATTCAGTCTGACGTGGGTCATAAGATCACAAGAAAAGCTTTGAGTGGTCACTCAATCCAGGATTCTGTCACCAAGAGTACCAAGGCCTAAACCTACAGGAACAAAGCCAAAGTCAGATTCTAACACCTTGAAGCATCAGGTTCTATCCCAAACCGGAACTCTGAAGAGTCCTGGCAGACCAGGGCTGGAGGGATTTCAAGAATTGTTTCAGGGACGCCTGACTGGCTTAGTTGGTAGAGCATGTGACTCTTGATCTCAGAGTCCGGAGTTTAAGCCCTGCATAGAGCTTTAAAAATTAAGGGGCGCCTGGGTGGCTTAGTCGGTTAAGCGTCCGACTTTCGCTTAGGTCATGATCTCACGGTTCGTGGGTTCGAGCCCCGCGTTGGGCTGTGTGCTGACTGCCAGCTCAGAGCCTGGAGCCTGTTTCAGAGTCTGTGACTCCCTCTCTCTCTGACCCTCCCCTACTCATGCTGTCTCTCTCCTAGAAATAAATAAAACATTTAAAAAAAATTTAAAAAAAAATTAAATAAAAGAGAGGGGGAAAAAGGTAGAAAAAAAATTTTCTTAATTATGCTTCTACTCCAGGGCTGCACATGAAGGAAAATGAAGGACAGAGGGATTGACATACTTTCTCAAGGACACTCTTGGATTAGGGGACACACACACACACACACACACACACACACACAGCCGTCCTTAAGAGAGAATGTCAAAAATTCTATACAAAGACCTGAGTTAAAAACGTAAATGTCCACAAAAGTCTAATCTAAAGAGATAAAAAGTGGTTGCCTATGGCCAGGGGTGAGAAATGAGAGTAAATGTAAATGGGCTGGAGGGATCTTATTGGGAAAAGGAAATTTCTAAAACTAGATTATGGATGCATAGTCCTATTAAGTTACTAAAAATAAGTTAATTACACCTTTAAAACAGGTGCATTTTATGTATGATATGTAAATGATACCTCAATTAAGTTGTTTACCATCACTTAGAGCATCTGTAAAACGTTAAAACTACCAACAGTGACCAGAAAAGTCAGGGGTCTATCCAGGACTTTATCTCGCATCAAGGCAAGGCTTATCCTTAACAATCAATAATAAAGGTGCTTTTTATCATCAAAAAAAAAAAAAGTCATCATTATCTTCCCCTCATTAATCCTTTAGGGATCTGATGTTCATGGATGCGTCTACACAGTGGACACCATACGTCGCTCTACTCTCTCTATGCTGTGCGCATTGAGATTGTCTTAGAATCCTCTTTAATCTAGGGTTCCAGGGAGCCACTAACTGATCCAAGTCGCCTAAAAGTGAATCTTGTTTGACATGACTGCTCTTCTCAAACACATTTCTATACCATATGTGGTCATGGCTCCGGAACTGAGGGAGTCAGGAGAAGCAAGGATACAGCACTGAGAAACCTCAGGGAGGCCCCTAAACTGGGAGTGATAGCACACTTCTGTCCCGGGGTGAACCGAGGAGAAAGTTTCCACCCTTAGTGAAACCACAGAGATGTAAGGTCCTGAGGTCAAGAAACTGTGCTGAGGACCACAGGCTTTTAAAGCCCCGTAAACACGCTTCCCAGTGTTGTCCTCGAGGGAAAACCATCCCAGGAGGAATTTCTGTTTTGTTTGGTCCTGGTCCAAAAACAGAGTTCCTCCTCACTCAGCTCTTCTCCCTCTGGCTTCCCTCCCTTCCTCCCTCCCTCCCTCTGGTGGAATTGTGGAAATTCTGGAAAGTACTTTTACCCACAATTACCACTAGCAGGAAAGGCTGGGAAGTCAATTTGCCTGGAAATTCCGTTAACCCCAGGAAGATCTTGGGGCATCTCTTTCATCTTAGAACTAGAACATTTCTGCAAGAGAAGATAGAAGCTTCTCAGAAAGGTTTCAAATGACTTAAGGCCTGGTGTTTTATTTTAAGACCTTCCCCTCCAGGCAGAGTCCGTCTTCCTGTCTCCTCTGGGTACTCTAAGCCTAGAGTCAGTCACCAATCACCAGCAGGCAGCCCGGAGCCTGCCACTTGAGGACTGCAGGCCTGTGACAATAGGAGCCATATTTACCTCCATTCCTCAGGATTACCTTCCCCTCCTCAGGATGCTGGGGGGAGAACACTTTACTCTGCACCTTCCAAGGTGATTTGTCAGAAACGATACAGAAATGTGACACACAGTTGTACAGGAACCAAACTCAGTTTCCAAGAGAAGCAGCATGGTAGGAAGAGGCTCAAATCCCTGCTCTACCTCCAAAAGGCCACAGGCACCTGGCCTTGTCGGTGACAGCACAGTGCCTAATACATAGCAGACCTACAGCATACACATGCTGAATAAATATATGACTAATACTTACATGAAAGCCTCACATTCTAAGTCGCTCTTAGTACAACTCAGTAAGAGGCTCAGGTGTCATAAAGACAGACGGTTTGCTGAAGAGAATTGGCTGAGTTCAGCTATACTGGCACGCTTAAAATGTAGAGGAACAAAGGGTATTACATGGTTATTATAAAAGAAGAATTGATTCTGAGAGACCACACAAAAAGGAAACAAACAGTCTAGATTTAAAAAAGATAGCATGGGCATAGTTAACAGATAAAGGAAAGATTCAGATCAAGAATCTGCTATGCCTGGGACCAGCAAGGGATTAATTTCTAGGATGTATAAGGAACTCCCGCATAACATCAAAAAAAAAAAAATGCTGGGGCGCCTGGGTGGCTCAATTGGTTAAGCATCCGACTTTGCCTCAGGTCATAATCTCACAGTTTGTGGGTTCAGGCCCCGTATCAGGCTCTGTGCTGACAGCTTGGAGCCTGGAGGTTGCTTCAGATTCTGTGTCTCCCTCTCTCTCTCTGCCCGTCCCCCCTTTGCACTCTTGTCTCTCTCTGTCTTTCAAAAATAAATAAGCATTAAAAACAAATAAATGAATGAATGAATAAATAAATAAATAAATAAAAACAACAACAAAGAAAAAGAAAGAAAACTGTTAAGAGCCCCACTGGGCGGGAAGGGGGAGAGCACAGGCAAATAATTACCATGAATAAGCAATTTACCAAAGAAGAAACCCAACGGCCATGAAGCACATGAAGAAATGCCCATACTCATTTGTCATCAGGGAAAAGCAACCTGAAACAAGAACTATCCCAGGACATCAATTCACTTGGCAAAAATTAGGAAGCTGAAAAAAAAATTAGGAAGCTGGTTAATTAATGCTAAGTATTTGTTGGAAGTACAGAGATGCTTAAGTTCCGCAGGTGGAAACGTAAATGATGGGTGGCCATTCTGGAGTGGTATCTAGCACTGTCACATCAGTACAAATATACACCCACAGGTCCATCAAGGACACGAAGGCTGCTCCTTCCAGATGTATTTGTGAAGACAGTGTTGGAGGCAGTGTAGGAGTCTATCATTAAGGGAGGGAGAAAATTGGGATGAACATCATGGACACTAGATGTACACATAGCAACATAGATAGATCTGAAAAACCTGGGGCCGAGTTATTGGTTTCTAAATGCCATTCTCTACTAAAAATAACTAGGGCTTATTGGAGAAGTAGCTGATTCCACGGCTAAGTCAGGGAATGAACAAGAGGACCCATGATCATCTCGCTGTGCCTAAAAGAAAGTGCTTAAAGATGGGATATGTCAAAAAGACACAGGAAGCAGCCTAAAGGGAATCTCACTGACCAAATCTGGGACAATCTGAGCATCAAAATAAATAATGATAGTAAAGGATTATGAGCTATTGAGTAAAGTAAGAATCCAAATTAACAGGGGAGAAGGGAAAGCTCTTCCTTACATGTGGTGTGCAAACTGGCAGACTAGTGCGGCCACCCTGGAAAACAGTATGGAGCTAGGTTCCTCAAAAAGTTACAAATAGAACTATCCTGCCATCCAGCAATGCCACTACTAGGTGTTTACCCAAAGGATACAAAAATTTGGTTTGAAGGGCACATGCACCCTGATGTTTACGGAAGCATTATCTATAATGACCAAATTGTGGAAACAGCCCAAACTGATGAATGGATAAAGATGTGGTGTGTGTGTGTGTACGCGTGCACGAGTACACACACACACACACACACACACACACACACACACGGAATATTACTCAGCTGTCAAAAAGAATGAAATCTTGCCATTTGCAACAGCATGGATAGAGCTAGAATATAATGCTAAGTGAAATAAGTCAGTTATAAAAAGACAAATACCATATGATTCACTGATGTGGAATTTAAGAAACAAAACAAACCAGCAAAGGGGGTGGGGGGGTGGGGAGAGGCAAACCAAGAAACAGACTCAACTATAGTGAACAAACTGATGGGTTACTAGAGGGGAGGTGGGTGAAGGGATGGTGAAATAGGTGATGAGGATTAAGGAGTGCAGTAGTTATGATGAGCATGGGTGATGTATGGAAGCACTGAATCACTATATTGTACACCTAAAACTAATAGTATACTGTATGGTAAATGGAATTTAAATTAACTTTTTAAGTTTATTTATTTATTTTGACAGAGAGACAGAGTGAGCAGAAGAGAGGTAAAGAGAGGGAGAGAGAGAATCCCAAGCAGGCTCTCCACTATTAGCGCAGAGCCCAATGTGGGACTGGAACTCACAAACCACGAGATCACAACCTCAGCCGAAACCAAGAGTCAGACGCTTAACCAACTGAGCCACCCAGGCACCCCTAAATAACAACTTTTAAAAAAATAAAATAAAAATTCAGGTACATATACTGTATGATACATATTTATAACATTCTCATACAGATACAACACTAGTAATGGAAAACAGATCAGTGGCTGCCAGGGGTTAAGAACGGAAGGAGAATGTGATTCCAAGGGGAATTTTTTGGGTGATAAAACTGTTCTGAATCTTCATCATGGTGGTGGTTTTACAAATATGCACTGTGTTACAATTCATAGAACTATATGCCCAAAAAAGGCCAATTTTACTATATGTTAATCTAAGAAACATAATACATATGTAAATATGTTCATATAAAAAGCAGCAGCTCCAATTAGGCAAGAGAAAAACAGATACACATGAAACACATTAAAATGGTTGCTCAAGTTGGGGGGTGTTTGGGAAATGGAAGTGGGAATGAGGATAAAATAGAGCAAAGAAAATAAGGCAGTAAAGTCTGTGATGATAATGGGCCATGAAATAGAGTTTGATGACTGGATAGAAAGAAAGGAAAGAAGGGAGAAAGTACAAAAAGAAACAAGGGCATGATGGAGCTGGAGCTGGATGTGTCCTTCCAGGGCTATAAGGGGAGAAGAAGGTCCTGACCACTAGACCCAACCCCAGGCCCTGAAAAAGGTCTGCAATACTGTGGGGATGGATTCATGGCCCATGACAGCAGACACCATCCAACATTAGGGTACAAACTCACTTCCCTGCTCTGACTTCTGACTTACCAGCTGCCTGATTTGATTATATTATGTCTTCCTTTGTAGTGCCAGCACCCAGAGAATTCGGAGCCACCTGACCACAGTTCTAATCTTCCCAATAAAGCAGCAATTTAGCATTCCAGCATGAAAATAAGTCTCATGGGAGTTTTTATTAGTGAGTCAGCAGCCCATCTCATCAGTTCTGGAGCCCTAACTCAATTTCTGGAACATCAATGCTAATTACAAATACATCCTCTCTCCATCTAGAACCAGACCTTGAACCATGGAGAGCCTGCTGCCCTGTGGGCCATCTGGGCAGTCAGCCAGCCATGCCTTCCTGGCAGTGCCTTTCTGGTAGCAGGATCATTTTAAATGCAGTCAGCTCCAATTTCCTCCTCTGAGGAGTGGGGATAATGATGTGTTCTTTCCAGATGGTAAACGAGATAACACATATACAGTTGACCCCTGAACACCAGTTTGAACTGCACAGGTCCACTTATACACAGGTTTTTTACAGTAACTATCTTGTAAACATATTTTCTCTTCCTTATGATTTTCTTAACAATATGATCTTTTTCTCTAGCTTACTTTATGGTAAAAAAACAGTGTATAATACATACAACATACAAAACACATGTTAATCAATTGTTTATGTTACTGATAAGGCTTAGGGTCAGCAGTAGGCTATTAACAGGTAAGTTTTTGAAGAGTAAGAAGTTATACATGGATTTTCTACAGCACAGGAGAGTAAGGGCCCCTAACCTCCATGTTGTTCAAAAGTCACCTGTATATATTCATCACAATGCTTAGCACTAACAGATATTCAATAAATATTAAGTTTGCCTTCTCCCCTGAATCTCTGCAATTTTTTTTAACTTTTTTTATAGTTTATTTATTTTTAAGACAGAGAACATGAGCAGGGGAAGGGCAGAGGGAAGAAGAGAGAGGGAGACACAGAATCTGAAACAGGTTCCAGGCTCTGAGTTGTCAGCACAGAACCTGATGCGGGGCTTGAACCCACAAACCATGAGATCATGACCTGAGCGTAAGTTGGACGCTTAACTGACTGAGCGGCCCAGGTGCCTTGAATGTCCGCAATTTCAAAGTCTACAGGTTATTACAGCCCTACAATCACAAGTGGCTAACATTTCTCATTTCTGTTCTGACATACCAGCATCAGTGATAGGTTTAGAAGAAGAGGCTAAGACTTCAAAGGGCCTTTGGGGTATAATAAAAGGTTTTGAGGGTTGAACAGTGATTCTGTTCATCTTTTACTGTCAGAAACAAGAACTAAAATGCTAAGGAACCAGCTTAGAAGAGAATACAGAAGAAAGTTATAATCTTGGGATGAAGACCTTCTTGAGTGCAAAAACAACCTGAAGCCATAAAGGAAACAACAGATTTAAATACATAAAAATTTGAAATTTGAAATTAAATACATAAAAATTTGAAAGACACCAGAGATAAAATTAAAAGACAGACCATGTTTGCAAGCAATATAAAGGAGCAATATCCATAATATTAAAAGGTCCTACAAACATATTTTTAAAACTAATAGAAATATGGGTAAAAACATTAACAAGTAATTTACAACTGGCCAAAGGACACATAAGAGTTTGTTCAACATCATCAAAGAAATAATTAAAACAAGATGTCACTTTTGCCCATCATATTGCAAATGTATAAAGATTGTTTACTGGCATAGATGTGGTGAACAGATACTTCTCAAACATTGTTGATGAGAACCAACTGGAGGGCAATTTGACAGCATCTGTGAAAATGTTAAAAGTGGCCTTTAGATCTCAAATGAATAAATAACCTAAACTTCCACCTTAAAACACTAGAAAAAGAAGAGCAAACTAAACCTAAAGCAAGCAGAAGAAACAAAATAATAAAGATGAGAGTAGAAATTAATGAACTAAAGAACAGAAAAATAGAGAAAGTCAGTTAGCCAACAGTTGGTTCCTTGAGAAGATCAATAAATATGACACCCTTCTGGCTAGAAAAAAAAAAGAGAGAGAGAGAGAGAAGACTCAAATTACCAAAATCAGCAATAAAAAAGAAAACAGTGCTACCAATCTTGTAGAAATAAAAAGGATTCCAAGGGAATACTGTGAACAATGGTATACCAACAAATTTCCAGGAAGGCACAAAGTACCAAAACTGACTCAAGAATAAATAGACAATCTGAACAGATATGTAACAAGAAACTGAATTAGTAATCAAATAGCATCTCACAAAGAAACACCCAGGCTCCGATGGCCTCACTCATCACATCTGGTAGAAGTGATGTTTAAAGAAGAATTAATACAAATCCTTCACAAGCTCTCCCTAAAATTGGAAGAGGAGGGAACACTTCCCTGCTCATTCTATGAGGCAGTACTACCTTGACACCAAAATCTGACAAAGATATCACAATAAAGAAAACTACAAGTCATTTATTTGTCAATAATACCTTAATAAAGCCGGGGGGAAAACCACCAACTACAGATTAGTATCTCTTACTGTCTCTTTTATAAGACAGGCTATCTACAGGCCTCTGCCTAAGTTTTTCCAATAACACACCAAGTCCACGTCACTGGGCACCCCAGCCTGAGCCCAGCACCCACCTCCCAACCGCAACACATCTCTTCTCACCTCCTGAGACTCCACCAAGCATCCAATGCTCCCTCCAGTGCCTCTTCCTGACCACTCAACTATTTGTACTCCATGAAGCCCTCTTCCCAGGACACTGACAAACAATGTCCACCTGGAGAAGGGAAGGCTATGGGTCCCAACAAAATCCTGGCATGCCTGACACCTAGCAACCCCCCACTCCAAGTTCCACAGTGTTTTGGATTCAATAAGAGGGAGGCCTCCTTGTGGTCTGGGGTAGGTCTCCACTAAACCCTGGCTTCAGGCTAATCCCTGTTCCTAAATTATGGTTACAGCCTCACATCTCTCCCTTATCATCTTAACTCTGCCCCAGAGCAGATGGAAAACAAAACAAAACAAGACTGCATTTGAAGGAAATTTTACTCTGTCTCCTACTAGGTTGAGTGTATGCTGTCTGCATCCCAGAAAATGGGGTTAGGCGTTGACCAAAAGACAAGAGGACTGATACCACCACATACCTCGTTCAATCCTCTTATCCACCGTTGGAGGTAAGAATTATTGTCCCATTTTACACAGGAGGAAAGTACTTCCCTGGATCTCCCAGGAACAGTGTGCTGGAGAGCAGCTCTGGTCTAACTACAATGGACCCAGGGAGAACCTGATGGCTGCGGGATGCAGCACAGGAGGACAAGAGCGGCTACAGGATGAGAGGAGGAGCAGTCACAAGTTGTACGCACCCCATCTGCTTAATCTGTAAACTGTTAGTAACTGAAATCACTGGCTCTAAGGTCATTCTACAACTTCCGGAAGTCAGCAGACTCCTGTTTATCTACAAAAGAGGCATGTGCATGGGAGGGGACCAGGCATAGGGGCAGAAATGGCAATTTATAGTTATTGATCAATTTATTTTTACCCAATATAATGTAAGTCTTTCTTCCTTTGGGCCTCATTTCTAGATCCCATAAACCAAGTCAGTCAGGCTGGAGCTGATCCACATGGGTTAAGTGGTCAGCTGTCCAGGCTAGCCTAGTAGAACCTATCATGGTTTCTGTGGATGGCTGCATGTGGTATTTCCAGGCATCAACCCACAAAGTTTTAGGTCAACACCATTTTTAAGCCAGGTTTTAAAGCAAGAGCCTGCCCCATTCTATAGACTTAGCTCCACAGACAAAGGAAGAAGGAAAGTTTCCTACCTTGGGCAAATCAACTCTTTGGCAAATAAGGTACATGAGGTGCTCAAAGAGCGACCAGTATGGCCTTTGTGGATACACCTCAACAGGAACTGCACAGAAGCAATGACTTACAGGAAAAGCCTCATGTCCAAGATGGCCACAGTGCCCTACACAAGGAACTTAACACATACACACACACACACTCACACACACACACACACAAGCTGAGAATATAGACATAAGACTCCAGATAGATCTGACTCTCTCTCGGTATCCATATTCTTTAAAAGCCAATACCCTAGTATCCCAGGAATTTGCAGTTTAGGACCTGTGGATTATTGCATCCCTCCTGGAAAGCAAGGTGGCAATGTGAAACAATGTCCTAAAAGTGACTATATCCTCTGGCCTAAGAATTCCCCTCTAAGAATTTATCCCAAGGAGTTAATTCAACTGAAGCAAAGAGCTACACACAAATGAAAATATTCAGGATTATCTATGATTTAAAAAAAAAAAACTATCTATGATGGAGTAACCTGGAATGTTGACTACTAAGGGAATATCCATAAGGATTTTAGGTAGCTGCTCAAAAAGGTAATAAGGATAATTATGAATAACCTAACAGTTTAAGATAGCATTGAAAGAAATGAGTAGAATGCAAAACAGTTTTACACTACCATTACAACAGAGTTAAGTATGTATGGGTTGTGTTGGGCTCTGCGGTGACAGTGTGGAGCCTGCTTTGGATCCTCTGTCTCCCTCTCTCTCCACCCCTCTTCTCCTTGTGCATACATGTGCTCTCTCTCGCTCTCAAAAATAAAAATAAAAACATAACAAATAAAAAAGTAACGTCAAGTTTTGTTACAGTGGTAGGCACATGTTTGATTACAACGGTAGATAGTAAAATTTTATATATTTTTTTAAGTTAATTTATTTTGAGAGAGTGTGTGAGCACATGTGAGCAGGGGAGGGGGCAGAAAGAGATAAAGCGAGAATCCTAAGCAGGCTCTGCACTGTCAGCACAGAACCAGATATGGGGCTTGAACTCACAAACCATGAGATTACGACCTGAGCCAAAATCAAGAGCTGGACACTTAACCAACTGAACCACCCAGGTGTACCAAATTATAGTTTTTTAAACATTTGATGTGGTGATATATTTTCAAATAATAAAAAAAGTTAGAAATCATATAAAGCAAAAGCCAAAATCTTCAAAAATAAGAACATTAGTGCTACCAATAATAAATAACACACTCAGAGCTTACTCAATGTTAGGCACTGTTTTAAGTCGTTTTATGGACCCAAACGACCTGAACTTTCCAACATCCATGAGGCAGACACTATTATCACCCCTATTTTACAGGCAAGAACACAGGGGCACAGAAAAGATAACATCTGGGGCGCCTGGGTGGCTTAGTTGGTTAAGCATCCGACTTTCGCTTAGGTCATGATCTCACAGTTCGTGGGTTCGAGCCCCGCATCGGGCTCTGTGCTGACTGCCAGCTCAGAGCCTGGAGCCTGTTTCAGTCTGTGACTCCCTCTCTCTCTGACCCTCCCCTGCTCACGCTGTCTCTCTCTCTCTCCTAAAAATAAATAAAACATTAAAAAAAAAAATTTAAAAAAAAAAAAAAGAAAGGATAACATCTTTCCCATATCACACAGCTAACCAGTGTGATGGAAAAAAACATTCTCCATGCCACTTCAAAGGTCATTCATCTGCTAAAATGTTTGTGCCTGCTTAGAGACAACAAAATCTACAGCAGAAGTTTCACCCCAAGAGCCCGAAATGGGCAGTAGGTAGTGAACTTCAGAGGTTATTTCAGAAGTCTTTCATGTTGCAGATATGACCAGGATTTCCCACCATACCCACCTAGACTTCAGAAGGAAGAGCACTAAAGACCAACAGGTCCAGCCCACTCAAACTTCAGAAAGGGAAGGAGGGACCGACGGAGTTAGGACTTGCCCAAAATGATGTAATGATTTAGGAGAAGAACCACAACTTGAAATTCTCAAGCCAGTGGCCTTTGAGGCTTTGCCCTTCCCCTGCAGACCACGAACCCCCTCTTTCTGTATTTCTCTCTCCCTTCACCTTTCCTTCAGTCCCTTCAGTCTAGCTATCCTCGGCTTTCCCTTGTCCAGCATGGCCCCTCCTGTTCTAGCTTCTCTGTCTTTCATTATCTTCAGTTCACTCTGCCTCCGCTTCCAGTCCTCTCCCACCCCACTGGCAGCAGCTGGGACTTCAGCTACGGCATTCTTCCCATGTGGCCCGACAGCAACCAGAGGAAATTACAGGCCACAATCAGCAGTAGACCCCTGCCCTTCCCAACCAGGGAGACTGTTGAAACCACATTGGGAGAGACAGAGAAGCTAAAATCAGTGTAGGAAGAGAGGCCCTTCATTTTGAGTCTGGACCTAACCCAGATCGCCCATCTGGTTCCCTGCACTTCCTTGGGGCCCTGAGGGCCCTCCTGCTTCCTCTGTCTGACTACACTGTTTGCCCAGGTCTGTCCACCACAAAGTAAGGACCAGCCCTTGTTCATGTCTATCTCCCATGCCTTACATAATGTAGTTACCGATAAAGTCTTGCTGCATGAGCAAACCAGTCTTCATTCATCCTCTTCCTTAGGGCCCCTCTGCCCATTTTTGGCCAGGCAGGCTCCCTTTAGTGCTCATCGGAATGTGAGAAGCTACCTAACACCTCTACGGCAAATCACTAAGCTCCTATAATGCAAACACGTTTCCCTAGGTCCACCCTCAACTCGGGGAGGCCTTTCCTGTTTTTTCAAGCTGCTGCTGGTGGTGTCCTGAAACAACCAACGTGGCTCTGTGGTTTCAGGATATCAAAGGCAAAAGGATATTATGCAAAACAGAAAGAAATGTTTAAAGAAAATTTTAAAAGCACTTGTAGAATGCACCCTGTCAGGGGGCCAGGCAATTATTGCACCCCCCGCCAGGGCCCCTCCCCACGACCTCCAGACCCATGTAGTGGGGCAGGAAGGAACCTGACCTCATACCATACTGGTCATGCTGGTTGGACATGACCCCACCCCTTCCCTCAGCACAGCCTCCCCCGAATCCCCAGGCTCTGTGCCAAATAACCCCTGGCAGATTCCCAAAGCCAAAATGTCCCTCAGAAGAGGAGAAGGTAGATCCAATGAGGGCAACAAAGTGGGTAACTTCAGGGGCGCCTGGGTGGCTTAGTCGGTTAAGCGTCCGACTTTCGCTTAGGTCGTGATCTCGCAGTTCGTGGGTTCGAGCCCCGCGTCGGGCTCTGTGCTGACTGCCCGCCCAGAGCCTGGAGCCCGTTTCAGAGTCTGCATCTCCCTCTCTCTCTGACCCTCCCCTGCTCACGCTGTCTCTCTCTCTCTTCTAGAAATAAATAAAAATATTAAAAAAAAAAAAAGTGGGTAACTTCAAAGTGGAATGACACCTTGGGAAGAGACTGGCATACTGGCCTGGAACTGGGTTGCTCAAACCACCTGAACAAGTCCCAACCAAGCGCCGGGCTCTACTGGTCTCTGAGGCTTCTCTCAAAACCAATTCCTGGACACTTGCAGGTTCTCACTTCGTGGCCCCTCCCCAGATCTCAGAACTGCCTGGAGGTGGCAGAGCTGTGTTGTTTGTTTCAGAGTTCGATTTGCTGGCTTGTTCCCACACGCTCTGTAGAAACAGTCACAAGTCAGTCAGTCATGTCAACTGCACTGGGTTAGCTGGCTGCGGTTTCCCCAGCACCATGGCCCCAGTGCCACAGTCCACACAAGCCTAGCCCAGGGACCTGGCTGCTAAGGAGACAAACGGAGAAGTTACTGAGAAAGTGGGCTCCTGGGGCATCACCCCCACTGCTTCTGTTGACAACAGATTTCTGCCCAGTCTGATCCCAAGAGTCTGTCCTGCAGCCTGGCCCTCTGCCCCTGCCCCAGGCACTTCCTGCACCTAGTTTCCTTTTTAATCAGAATTCTAGACACATCCCTCATTCAGCAATAAATGATACTCCTCTGCCAGCGCTAAGTAAACCTATAATTCTCAATGGGTCTATCTTATTTAGTAAGACTGGCTTTAAAACAAAACACTTCTCAGACAGCATTCACCCTTTTTTTCCCTTTTTGGAAAACTCTACTAGTGAAACAATCCAAAAAGTGCAGTGCTTTATGCCCCAGCCTCACTGGGCCACCAAGAGAAAACAAAAACTACATGTGTGTGTACATGTATGATAAAAGAAAGTTATAGCATATTCAGCTGACAGAATGACACAGCTTTGGTGGGTTTTAAAGGTGTAAAGAAGAATCTTAAGTGACAAATGCTGGACACTAGGCTATCTGTATCTAAACATACCAATCTATCTGTTTTTCTGGAAAGACAGCTATATTCTTATCATACGTAAGAAAAAAAAGACTAGCAGATGATGTGCCTACATGTCTTCTCTAAGTTATAGGAATACAGGTGTGCTTTTCTACCTCTTTTAACTTCTCAAGTTATTTTCAATAAGTCTGCATTACTTTGTGCAAAAATGATGAAGAGATTGCACACTCCTCAAAAAAATACAGAGAAAAGCAAAGACCCAGAACCCTAGCCTGCCGTGTTCCAGGGAGGCGAATCCTTCCCCATCTCTGGGCTTTGCAAGGGGCTTTAGAGAGGTGGCAGGGGGAAAGGGAAATGGCTACAGAACACACCCAGACCAGACATTAAAATCACTGCCAAAGAATTTAGCAGCAGCCAATTATGTATCTCCTGGCCTTCATTTGTGTAGGGAAGGGGCGGGCTGAGGCCAGGCTGGAAAGTGGAACCTGAAACACAAAACATGTGACTCAGCCCTTCAGCCTTCTAAGGACAAATCCCTTTAGGCCACGTTCAACCAGAACCAGCTCCCAACCAGACCTTGATCCTAAGCCACCACGACCTTCGAACCTGGAGGTTCTGACCTTTACAAAAGGATCTGCAATCTCTCCCGAGCCGATGAACTGTGTAGGCCCAGCTAAACACAGAGACCCCCCACAACTGGGGCCTTGACAATCACGGCCACAGGCCGGCTCCCAGGAACCCTCACAATCCCACGCCTTGTCAACTCTCCCAGGAGTCAGGGTCTGGCTGGCTGGCCTTTACAGTGACCTCATTGCCCAGACCACCCTGGGCAGTGCCAGAGGCAAGTGTAAAATGACCACAGTGCCAGGCCCCAAGGGATTTAAGCCGCAAGGGCAGACCACTTGCCCCCAAACAAATGGATTGCCGCTTAACTGGATAAGAATAACTGGAATTTCCAGGTGGATATGGATTCAAGCAGAATTCCAGTCTCTGCTTCTTGTCAAGAGCAGGCAGGGAACACTGAATAGTGAAGACAGCATAGGAGGCACTGGGTATGTGAGCAGGGGAGAAATCACCAGGTTTGACTTGACCACAGGACAACTGGGCCCCTTTCAGACACACCCAGAGCCCAATTAAGCCCAAAGGGGATGAGCCTCTCAGACCGACCCCCAAAGCCTGGAACATCCCCAGGGTGAAGTCCCCGGAAAGGCTGGGACTGCCTGAGCACAAACTGTCCCATTGTTCCCAATCCATAAATTAGTCTAGTCCCAGCCTAAAAATCCCTACCCTACTGCTACCCAAAGACCATATGGCTGCTGTTTCCTCATTACAGTCAATATAAAGCAGCAAAGTACAGATTACTCGGCCAAGCTAATTTAAGGCTTCAGAAATTAGAGGAACTTTTTCACACAATCAAAACCAGGATTTAAGAACTTTGATATCAACTCTGGGTTTCTGAACAAGAGAAGGAAGGAAGGAAGGGAGGAAGGAAGGAAGGAAGGAAGGAAGGAAGGAAGGAAGGAAGGAAGGAAGGAAAGGAGGGATGAACAGGAGAGAAAGAAGCTATATCTCACACACACAAGTACACACAGTTTAGTTTCTCTAAATGACATCAGCACAATTTAATTATGCTTCCTCTGCTTGGACTGTGAGCGAGTTCCTCAAGAAGAGGCATTTTGTCATCTTCCTCTCTGCAGTGCTAGTACCCAGTAAAGGACAGGCACATTGTTGGAATTGAATGAAGTTACCAGATGCCTTAGCCACCGAGGACGTCCACACAAGCTGCTACACAAGACCTTTCAGGTGGACACACAGACATACCTAGAGAGGGTCTTCCCAGATTCCAGGTCATGCCAGCCTGCTCTGAGCCTCTGCACTAGGCAATAACCTCAAGGAAGAGCACTGTGCTAGGTAGCAGAATCCCCGAGTTCCAGCCCCAGCTGGCCATTCCTGGCTGTGTGGCCTGAGACCCTGCCCCTCTAGCACAATGAGGGATGGGGCTAGAGAACTAGACGGTCCCCTCCTGGGATGCCATGGGTCCAAAATGCTCCAGCTGAAACCCAATCCCACATTTGGCTCTTGCTCCCTGTGCCCCCAAGGAGCTTCCATGCTTGTCCTCAGAGTCTGGGACAGAGTGCCATAGGCAGGAGTCACTTCTGCCACCATCAGGCTGAGTGGAAGAAAGTGAGCCCAATGTCATAGAGGGTGTTTCGTAATCTCAGACTGTCAGACAAGGTGTATTTGTGAATTTGTCAATAAATTATTTTCTCCAGGAAAAACAACAGGACAAAACTGGTTTAAAGTACTAGTTACCTAATCTGCCAAAGTGTAAAGATCTAGACACAGGGGAGGCTCCCTGTGCCTCCCCCAACCCTGAGGATAAGGCTCCAAGACTCATCCCCAAAGGGGAGAGAGCCCTTTCCCGAGCTGAGGCCAGAACAGATGTCCTCAGAGTACATTCTGTCCTGGGCAGCCTGCTCGTGTCCACATGTGTGCATATGGGAGGGGGACAGCATGCTGGTGGAAAAACACCTGAGAACTGAGAGCCCAGCAGAGACTCAGAAAGTGCTTTGTCTTCCCAAGGATGCAAACCATGGCAGAGGCTTGGTTGTCAGCCTCCACAAAAGCTGGGGAAATTAGCTCA
This sequence comes from Crocuta crocuta, assembly GCF_008692635.1. Classification (NCBI taxonomy): domain Eukaryota; kingdom Metazoa; phylum Chordata; class Mammalia; order Carnivora; family Hyaenidae; genus Crocuta; species Crocuta crocuta. The sequence goes on from NW_027529603.1 coordinate 823,538, forward strand.
TGGACAAGTGCTCTTCCAGGGCCCTGGCTACCTATGGCGGCTGTTTGCTGGCCCAGGGGCCCATGATTGTCTGGTGCCCACCTCTAGATCAGAGTCCTTGTTTGAACAAATAAAGAGAATCTCTTCACAGCACAGATGGGCAGGAGAAGCCTCTGGGTTTAAGCAGTCCTTTACTCAGCCCCCACACCCCACATACCCTTGACGGGACTGTACCAGGTGTACCAGGCCCCAGGTCAGCCCATCCTCCCCTAACCAGTCCAACCTGAGGTATTGCCCACCCCCACCTAGCCCCTGTCCAGGCTGGCAGTGCCAGTGCCAGCACAAGTCAAGTCACACTGAGCTGCCACCAAATTTGCTCAGAGATGAACATTCCAGGAAAAGGAAAAGGTAAGACCGCTCCTCCTCCCAGGTTGACTACACCTCAGGCAAACACCCAGGTAGCCAGGAAAGGGCACCACATGACTATGTTCCGTACATCAGATGCTGCTTGGCCCAAGGGCCATGAGGACGGTGCTGCAGTCCTGAACTGTCTGGGAGAACTCCCTCGGGAACTTGTAGGAGTCTTCAGGAAAAGCCCACCTCCCCCATGCAGTCCCTACCCCTGAAGGCCTCACACTAGCCCATGGGGGACCCTGAGGCAGGGCATACACTGGCTCTAAACTCTGCAACCTGCCTTATGTCACACAGATAGTGTAGACAGAGGCAGGATTGAAATCCAAGTCTATCTGAAGTCTATCCCAAAGCTCTGACAACCCATGACAGATCAAACAGTCACCCACCAACAGCCCAGTCTAATGCCTGGCTCCTCTGGGGAAGGGCATGCCCAAAACCCTCCATATTCCATACAGGAGCCTATCACAGCATGTGGCCCAGACCTCTGGACAACAGAAAGTAAAGCCAAGTCGTGGAAAGGAACTGTAAGTAGTGAAAAGGCCACAGTTCTAAACCCCACGGATGCTTTCTCCCATCAACCTCAAAACCACCCCACAAGGGCTTTGGTTGACACCTGCCCAGCTGAACAGATGGACTCAACTCCCCCGACCCACACACTCTGAGAGACTTTCAGCTTCCTTAAGGCCCCCTCCCAGCCAGAAGCCCCCACTCCGAGAGCTGAACCCAACCACTCAAGCCTAAGGGCTCAATTAAAATGAAGAAAAACCCTCTGCCTTCACTTTGTGGGACCCGTAGCAGCTACCAAACATCATGGTCCCATATGTGTCACGCTAAGACAGCCAGGCTAGAGAAGGCCCAGGGCCTCTCTCCTCACCCTCCAAAATGTTGTCTCTCAGGAAGTCCCTTCAAACCTCCAATTGAAAGTTCTGCTCAGAAATACCAGTAACTGGTCACCAATCACTAGCAACACCATTACAAAACAAAACAAAACAAACCAGAGAGGCAGCACCGCAGGCTCTCCGACTTCACTGAGCAGACCTTATACCTCAAACACCAATCTAATGAGCGCTGGGGTACGTTAATTTGCTAATTTCTTTTTTTCTGCATAATGTCGAGGCAACAATTAAATTAAAAAAAAGACAAAACCTAGCCTCTCTGGGTTCTGAGGACTTCTCTCTCTTCCCCCTTCTCTCTGCTGCTCAGAGCCATCTCCACGGGAGTCTGAGAAAATGGAACTTCAAGTCCCAAGTCCTATTTGCCGTGTACTTAATGTACACAATCTCATTTATGTTCCAAAAATAACCCTGTGAGTTAAGCACCAACAACCCCATTTTACATATAAGAAAGAGACTCTGAGAAACTCTCTAAGATGCCTGAGGCCAGACACTTAGCAGCAGGGCAAATACTCAACATTATTTTATAGGACTAGTCTGCTTCCCAGACTAACCACCAAGTCCAAAGGGATTCAAGTTACTGTTTAAAAAAAAAAAAGTCTCCTTACTTCCACAATTCATGTCTGACCAATTCCAAGGGCCTCCTCCCAAACTTGATACGAAAATATTGAAGTAATTATTGGAGAAATTGAGCAAGAACATGTAGGAGGCCTTCTGTGCCAGGGCTTTGCAGGAAGGTGACAGAGTTCCTTTTGGCAGGATGCCTGCCCTCCTGCCAGGGCCCCTCACTCAGAACAACAATCTCTAAACCCTGGCATTAAAAATGAGCAGCCACCTGTATGATATTCTTGGGAACAACCTGTGGCTGCCTTGGACCTGACTGCCTGTGGATTACAGGCCAAGGACAAGTCCCCTCCCGACCTCCAACAGGCACGGGCTCAGACTCCTCCGGAGGTGAGGAATACAAACCCACCCACTCAAACTCCCAACAAATGCGTTGAAACACAGGCTGGTGGCCACGTTTCAGATTCTCTGGGCAGGATACCTGAGACTCCAAGCTGCTTCCTGAAAGGGACAATTCGGTGTGAACTAGTTTATAGTTTAGCCCTCCAACCCCTATGGTACACACACTGTATTCATACAAACACCCTCAGCCCTCGGGAGTGCTTGCTCACTTAGGTTTTGGGAAGCTACAGGAGCAGGAAGCAGGGTAGGAAGGCCCCAGGGCAGGGATCTACACAGAGGAGGAACTTAACAGCAACAATTTACGAAGGATTTACCTTCATTAATGTAAACCCTTGTTTACATTGTCTCATCTAATCTTCCAAAACAACCCTGACATAGGTACCATTTATCTTCCCTATTTAACAGACCAGAAACCAGAGGTTACAGAGCAAGTCACTTGTTCAAATGCTCAGGAAAAGTTAACCCACACCCAGCAGAGAGTGGTTCTATGGGAAGACAAGATATGTGAGCTGGATGTGAACTGGGAGGTCAACTTCCTTCCCCACTGGAGGCCTCGTCATCAGTTTCCCAAACTGGTGTGGGTTACTGTGAGCCGCTTCTTGGTCCTCCCCAGACTTGGCAGGGCGAAAGCTGCTCCACGCCTGAAGCAAACTCAAACTCCAAAACTTCTTGAGGCACGGCCCAGATCAGAAAAGTCTCCAAGGCCTTCTCTGCTTCTGGGGCCAGAGGGGCCTGCGGCTTCTTTGTGCCACCCCCATCCCACCGTTCGACGTAAATCCAAAAAAAATCTTGCCTCCCGCCCTCTCCCTACATCCAGCCCGGACCTCTGTTTGGGATTACGGACTGCGATCCGGAACTGGGAGGCTGGATATCCTGGAAGAGGGCATGGGCGAGCATCCAGGGGACCCTGTCGGGGAAATTCGGGAAAGTCCCCGAGTCCTTACCGAGCAGCGGGGACTCCTCAGGGCATGCGGGCAGCGACAGCACTGTGGGAGAAGGCACTGGGGCCGAAGTCAAGTTGCCCGCGGGGCCGGGACCGGGGTGAGAGTCCGCGTCTGGGATGGAGTCGCGACCCGAGCGCAGCTCGGAGGAAGCGTCCAAAATCGGCTGGGGCAGGGCCCCTCGCGGTCGGAGCTCAGCGGAAGGCTGCTCGATGGCGGCGGCGCCGTTCGAGCCGCCCTGCAGTGGTGTAGGGACTCCCACCAGCTGAGGCAGACGGTTCAAGTCGCGGCCGGCCAGGTAGTAGACGAGGGTGACGGCAAGATGCAGCGCGCAGACCGCCACGAGCAGGCGGCAGGCCCGCTGCAGGGACGCGCCCGGCATCGCCGCGCTGCCGCCCAAGAGCGGCTCCCGAAACCTCATCTTCCCGCCGCCGCTTTAAGAGGCGGGTGGGCTACTGAGGGGNGGTCCTCTAGGGCGGAGCCACGGTGAGCGGGCGGCACTCGGGAGGCGGGGAGCTGCAGGGGGCGGAGCCGCCTCCGAGGACTGCTGGCGGCGCTGAGGGCTCGGGTTCCCACACCGCCCTCCTCCAGAGCCCTTGCCTTGTGGCTTCGGTCGCTACTGAGCCGCACCTACTCCTCCTCCTCCCCCTCCTCCTCTCCCTTCTCCTCATGACTGCCCTCAAGAGGCACCACCACTTCCTGCGGTGCTGAAGGGCTGGGGTATGGGCCTGGGCCTACACGCGGTGGCGCTGAGAGACGCGGGTTGCGGATTCGAGGGGTTGGGGGACGCGGCGGCATTCCGGCCCGGGGCTCGGTAGGCCTGGTGGGTCCGGAAGAGGGACGGAAAAGAGTTGTCCAGGAAACGGGCTTCGACGCGGGGCGGGAGGTGGAACAGTTGCGGAGGGATTCTCTGGGACGTTCGATACCCCTCCTTTGATGGGGCTAGGCCCCTCCACCAGTGTGGGGGCCCAGCAAGGAGGCGCGGCTCAGAGCCGCGCGGGTGGAGGAGAAAGTACACAAGTTAACGCTTGTCTGGCTCACTCTCCTGCAGACCAGCCTAGGGCATCTCAGAGGCCCACCCAGCTCGGTTTTGGGTGTGTGGGGTGCCTCCTCTAGTGCATCCTGTCCCGGGACGATACGTGCTTTGAGCGGGAGGGTGGCCAGAAGCCTCAGTAACTCCCACACTGGCAAGCAGGAGAGCAGCCAGCTTTGTTTATAGTCTGTGTGAGCCCAGACACAATCTCATGAAGTAGGAATTGTCCCCGTTTTACTGATAAAGAGTTAAAGGCTTGGATGTAAGGGCGCTCTGGCTGAAACATCTGTCTCCCAGTTGATTGCCAGGGTGGATTCGGCTGATCCGGCTGGCTAGGCGAGTGTCCCTTTCCTCCCTCGCAGCTCCATGTGCGTCCCTCCCGAAGCTGCGCGCCCGGTCGCAGAGGACAGGTCTTCCATCCAGGGTAAACGAGTAGCTGTGCTCCCCTGCTAGAACCTCCAAACAAGCTCTCAAGGTCCGTTTGTAGTAGGGTAGTCAAGTTTCCAAGACTCCAGACACATGTAAATGAGGCGCTGCCTGTGGCAGTCTGCCTTTCTTTAAGAAAAAAAAAAGTTAAAAGCTCACGAAGGTTAAGAAGCTTGCTTAAGGGGACGTCTGAATGTGGCACAATCGGTTAAGCAGCTGACTCTTGATTTCAACTCAGGTTATGATCCCACGGTTTGTGGGATCCAGCCCTGCTTCCTGGCTCTGTGCTGACAGCACAGAGCCTGCTTGGGATTCTCTCTCTGAGCCTTCCCATTTGCCCTCTCTCTCTCTCAAAATAAAAAAAAAAACTTTAAAAAAAAAAAAAACTTGCCTAAGATCCCACAGCTGGTGAGGGACAGAAGCAGAATTCTGACTCCAAAACTTTTATATATCACACATTTTCCCCTTGTTGATTTGTAGGTAAGGGCTGGGGGCTGTCAGGGTGATAGGCCTAGGTACCGAAGTTGCTTGGTTCAAATCAGAGCCAGAGGCCACTCCTCAGGCACACCTGATGCCTGAGTGAGCAGGGACACCTCACCCCTGAGAAGGACGCATGAGAGTGTTGTTATTTATGTGGATGGGGAGGCTGATGGCTCTGGCAGCCAACTCTGAAGTAGAGAGAATGATAGCAAAAGTTAGCATAGATTAAGAGTTTACTATATGCCAGTCAAACACAAGCCTAACTGCTTTATATGCATTGTCACAATCCTACCAACACTTTGAAGTAGGTACTTGTTCCTATCTCCATTTCACAGCTGAGAAAACTGAGGCTCAGGAGTTCACTCTTGGTTGTGATCATACAGAATACTTTCCTCACTTGCCTTTCTGGACACCAGGCTTTCCTGATCTTCCTCACTTCACTGGTCACTGCTCTGTCTCCCTCATGGGCTTCTCCTCCTCTTCCCCAGTTGTTGAAGGCCCCAGGCCACTGTCTATGATGCTCTTTTCTGTTGGTACTGAATCCCTAGGAGTGATTTATAATATCTGTATGCTAATGACTACAAAATTTCTGTCTTCCTCAGTTGTTGAAAGCCTCAGAACATGGCACATGATACTTTTTTCTGTCTACACTCTCCCTAGGAGTAATTTATAATAATCTGTGTGCTGATGACTGCAAAATTTTTATCTCCAGCCTGGATCTTCAGACTAATTTTCAAGTGCCTATCTTACCAGTATCTCAAACTCAATACATCCTGCCCTCAACAACCTACTCCCTAGACTCTACTCTCATTCTTACCTACATCAGAGAATGGCACCACTGTTAACCAGTGCCTCAAGCCCAAAACCTAAAAGGTATCCTTGATGTGCCTCTCAAATGCCATTTCTAATCCCTCAGTAAGTCTTGTCAGTGCTATCTTTAAAGCATCAGAATTAACCACTTATTAATTCTGTTACAGCTGGGGCACCTGGGTGGCTTAGTCGGTTAAGCGTCCGACTTTCGCTTAGGTCATGATCTCGCGGTTCGTGGGTTCGAGCCCCGCGTCGGGCTCTGTGCTGACTGTCAGCTCAGAGCCTGGAGCCTGTTTCAGTCTGTGACTCCCTCTCTCTCTGGCCCTCCCCTGCTCGTGCTGTCTCTCTCTCTCTCTCTCTCCTAGAAATAAATAAAACATTTTAAAAAAAATTCTGTTACAGCTATCTTGGACCAAGCCACCATCATCCTGGCCCGGGTTATATGGTAGCCTCCTAATTGGTCACCCTGCTTTCACCTTCTCCATGCCCCCTCCACAGTCTCTTCTCCAAACAGCATTTAGGAAGATCTTTGTAAGCATAAATCAGGTCATGTCATTTTATTCAGAATGAAGTCCAAATGTGTAGGAGCCCTATCTAATTGGTTCCTAGCTCTCTTCCCCACCCACATCTATCACTCCCCACCTGCTCTACCTGCTTTAGCCACACTAACCTAATTGCTGTTCTCTGAATTTGCTTATTTCTTCCTGCCTCAGGGCCTTTATACTTTCTATTCACTTAGTCTGAAATAGTCTTCCCACATATTTCATTCAGATCTCTCAAATGTCATCTTAAGAGAGTGGTCTTCTTAGACTACCCTATATGGAATAGTTCCAAATATACATATCCTGCATGATTTTTTCAGAGCATGTATCACTACCCAGCACTATATATTTATTTATTGTTGTCTATCTCCATTATTAGAAGATCAGCTCCAAGCACGCAGGAACTTTCTCTCATTTGCTACTGTATCCTCAGCTCCTGGAACTGAACTGGCACATAGTTGACACTTAGTAAATATTTGTTAAAATACCTGATAAAGGAGGGGCACCTGCGTGGCTCAGTTGGTTATACAGCCAAATCTTGATTTCAGCTTAGGTCTTGCGTCAGGCTCCATGCTGACAGTGCAGAGCCTGATTGGTATTTTCTCTCTCCCTGTCTCTCTGCCTCTCCCCCACTCTGTCTCTCTCAAAAACAAATTAATTAATTTAAAAAACTTAAGTGAATGCCTATGATCATCTTGATTAGGTGGGAAGAGGAGAAGAGAAGAACTATTGTTATTTTGTTTTGTTTGTTTGTTTGTTGCTAAGTTCTTTTAAACACATAAGAGTTGTTCACCAGGGGGCTGCTGAAGGTGAAATTGACCCCACCAGTCTAGATCTAGAGGAAAATGCCTGACCAATGAGTGAGGAGGGTCGTAATAGACTCCATCTGAAAAATGAGAGGAAGGGAAAATGAAGATATATCTTCCATGTGTCCAGATAATGGCCAGGAGACAGGATTGAGAGGCAGTTAGGGGTCACAGACCTATCCCAGGACCCTCTATGTGGCCAGGAAGCAAAGAAACTGCTAACTGTCTATTCCTTGGGAGCATGCAGAGTCCACAAGGTTGCCACCAGCCTTATTAGCACCCCCCCCCCCATCTAGAGATGCCTAAAATTGGTAAATTTTTTGGTTCAGAAAGGTCCAGAAGATCAGAAACCTTCAGAACAATATTGTCCAGCTGTCCAAACATGAACTGGTATTACAGACAGACCCAAGACAACTTTCTCCAGCCCTTTCCAATTTCAACTTTATCAGGTCAAAAACTAGTCCCATCAGAGGAGATACCCGGAAGAGGAAGTTGCTAACTTTTGGTCAGTGCTAACTGACCAAAAACTGGAACCTGGGTTTTGTAGTTTGCCTGTTGGATGATGATCTGCCCAGAATTACCCACCTCCCCACCTCTCCCTACAGCTGCCTTCAACTGGTTAGTGGCATTTCCTCTACCCTTTCACAGCACGCTTATCTGCACCTGTTAGTTTACATTCCTCTTTCACCTTAGTAGATCAGAAGGACATAGAATAGTGCCTGGCACATAGTAGACAGCGGTTTCAGTTTATCTAGTTCCACATAAGATGTGACCCCAAAACTTGGTGTCCTTAAACTAACAATTTCTATCTCACAGTTGTTCTGCTTCACATGGTGTCATCTGGGGCACTGGCACAGTCAGAAGTCCCCAAATGGTTTCAGTCACGCAGCTGGCAGTTTGTATAGGCTAGAGGCTGACTGAGAATGGTCATGGGTCAGGGGCCTTGGCTCTTCTCCATTTGGACCTCTCCATAAAAGCCTCTCACATGGCTGCTTGGGTTTCCTCACAAAGAAGAGGGTATTTTCTAAGGAGGAGCATTTCAAGACAAGGTAAGAAGATGTAGACCCCTTAAGGCCCAGCCTTAAGCATCACTTCTGTGGATATTTTACTTACAACAACATACTGAGCAGTCTAGATTGAAGGGAAGTAGATGTCTCCTCTGGATAGGTGGAGGAGTAAAGAATTGGCAGCCATCTTCTTAAAAATATTTTATTTATTTTTGAGAAAGAGATAAGAGCTCAAGCAGGGTAGGGGCAGAGAATGAGGGAGACACAGAATCCCAAGCAGGCTCCAGGCTCTGAACAATCACCACAGAGCCTGATGTGGGTCTCAAACCCACAGACCGCGAGATCATGACCCAAACCAAAGCCAGATGCTTAACCCCCTGAGCCATCTAGGTGCCCCACCATCTATTTTTTAATCCACTATAGCTTAACCAGCTGCCACAAATTATTTAGGAACAATTCAATCATGAAAATAAATATTGATAGAAACAGTTTACAGCCAATTCAACAAAATATGAAACCATGAGTTCATACTGATATAAATAAAGAAATGAATGTTTGATGAGTAACAAGATATTTACATAATTTCAAAGTACCTCCTCCACAATATGCTTAAAACTTCAATGGGAAACATTAGAAAAATCCAAATTTTGAAACACCCTTGAAAATAACCATCGTGACCTCTTAAAAAAAAATGTCAAGTTCCTGATAGTAAATGAAAGACTGGAGAACTGCTCCCTCACTGGAGGAGACTAAAGAGACATGGTGACCAAATGCAACACTGATTTTGAAATGGACCCTTCTGCTATAAGATATTTTGGGGATGACCAGTGAAACTTGAATTTGAACTAAGGATAAGGATAGTGTTGTGTCAATGTTAGTTTCCTAATTTTGATGGTTGTATTGTGGTTATGTTTGAAATATGCATATAATATTTATGGGGTGGGGTGCCTGGGTGGCTCAGTCCATTAAGCACCTGACTTTGGCTCAGGTCATGAGTATGGTTAGTGAGTTTGAGCCCAACATTGGGCTCTCTTCCGTCAGTGCAGAACCTGCTTCTAGTCTTTGTCTCCCTCTCTCCCTCCCTCCTGCCTCACACACACTCTCGCTCTCTCAAAAATAAATGAACATTTTTAAAAAAATTTTTATAAAAAAACGAAAGAAAGAAAGGAGAATAGAGGGGCACCTGGATGGCTCACTCAGTTAAATGTCCAACTTCTAATTTCAGCTCAGGTCATGATCTCACAATTTGTAAGACAGAGCCCCGTGTCAGGCTCTGTGGGCTCTGCGGGCTCAATGTGGAGCCTGCTTGGGATTCTCTCTCTTCCTCTCTCTCTGCCCCTCCTCTACTCATTTTCTCTTTCTCTCTCTTTCTCTGTCTCTCTTTCTCCCTTCAAAATAAATAAATAAGCATAAGGAAGGAAAGAAGGAAGGAAAGAAGGAAGGAAAGAAGGAAGGAAGCAATAATAGACATTGGTCCTTAAGAAAGCTGAGATCCAGGGGCGCCTGGGTAGCTCAGTTGGTTAAGCGTCTGACTTCAGCTCAGGTCATGATCTCAAGGTTCGTGGGTTCCAGCCCTGCATCAGGTTCTGTGCAGGCAGCTCAGAGCCTGGAGCCTGTTTCAGATTCTGTGTCTCCCTCTCTCTCTGCCCCTCCCCCGCTCATGCTCTGTCTCTCTCTGTTTCAAAAATAAATAATAACTATTAAAAATTAAAAAAAAAAAGAAATCTGAGATCCAATCATGCATGTCACCAATTCCCCCTTCTCTAGAGTCAGGGGATATGATACCTTTCGTTTCTACTGTTGTTTGTACTTTGTGGTTGATTTTCTTCCCTGTCCTGATCATTCTTTGACCAGATCCAGTCTGCCTATTTCCTTCATAAAAGACTAGCGCCCAGGACTGGATGCGGCAGTCTAGCTGGGGTCCAAGTGACGGAAGAGAGAAGGATAATAAGTTGCCTTCATAGTTCCAAGTATCAGACTTTCATTGATGCCTTCTAACACAACATTTACTTTTTAATGTCCATGTTAAACTAAGAGACAGGGCTGAAGACAGAATCCTGGAATAGTGGAAACACCCTGTGGGCTGCCTTGGATCCTTTAAATACAGTCATTGTGCCAGTCAAGGTTTTTGACTGCAAAACAGTTAATTACACTGCTGCTCTGCCATGGCCACCACTACCAGGGAATACTCAACACCACCTCTCAAGACTGTTCAAGCTGCTGCTGCTCTTGCCAGGAACACTTCCCACACTACCCTTGCCTCTTAGCAGCATCCCGTAAAAAGTCGAAGTCCTTGGTCCAATTCACATGCTTGAGTCCTAGCTGCCAGGAAGTGAAAAGGAGAATTTTCTTTCTGCTTCCATGGTGGAACCCAGGGCACTACAGCCCTCCAATATTATATTATTATTAGAAAATTATTCCAGGGGGGCGCCTGGGTGGCTTAGTCGGTTAAGCGTCCGACTTTCGCTTAGGTCATGATCTCGCGGTTCGTGGGTTCGAGCCCCGCGTCGGGCTCTGTGCTGACTGCCAGCTCAGAGCCTGGAGCCTATTTCAGAGTCTGTGTCTTCCTCTCTCTCTGGCCCTTCCCTGCTCATGCTGTCTCACTCTCTCCTAGAAATAAATAAAAATATATTAAAAAAAAAAAAGAAAGAAAATTATTCCAGGGCTTTTCCGGGCGCGCTGCCCGGGGAGGGGTCCATACAGCGTTGTTTTGCGTTCCTGTCATCTCTTAAAGGGAAACTTTCACAATGTCCGGAGCCCTTGATGTCCTGCAGATGAAGGAGGAGGATGTCCTCAAATTCCTTGCAGCAGGAACCCACTTAGGTGGCACAACCTTGACTTCCGGATGGAACAGTACATCTACAAAAGGAAAAGTGATGGCATCTACATCATAAATCTGAAGAGAACCTGGGAGAAGCTTCTGCTGGCAGCGCGTGCCATCGTTGCCATTGAAAACCCAGCCGATGTCAGTGTCATTTCGTCCCGGAACACTGGCCAGCGAGCTGTGCTGAAGTTCGCCGAAGCTACCGGAGCTACTCGGATCGCCGGCCACTTCACTCCTGGGACCTTCACTAACCAGATCCAGGCGGCCTTCCGGGAGCCCAGGCTTCTGGTGGTTACTGACCCCAGGGCTGACCACCAGCTTCTCACAGAGGCGTCTTACGTTAACCACCTACCATCTTGCTGTGCAACACAGACTCTCCTCTGAGCTACGTGGACATCGCCATCCCTTGCAATAACAAGCGCGCCCACTCGGTGGGTCTGACGTGGTGGATGCTGGCCCGGGAAGTCCTGCGCATGCGCGGCACCATCTCCCGGGAGCACCCGTGGGAGGTCGTGCCGGACCTCTACTTCTACAGGGATCCCGAGGAGATTGAAAAGGAGGAGCAGGCTGCTGCCGAAAAGGCTGTGACCAAGGAGGAATTTCAGGGTGAATGGACGGCCCCAGCGCCCGAGTTCACGGCTCCTCAGCCCAAAGTCGCAGACTGGTCTGAAGGCGTGCATGTGCCCTCCGAGTCCGTCCAGCAGTTCCCCACTGAGGACTGGCCAGCAGCCCGCACTGCCCAGGCCACCGAGTGGGTGGCAACGGCCACCGTGGAAACAAGGTTGACAGAAAATAAACCGTTTCTAAAAGTTGAAAGAAAGAGGAAGGAAGGAAGGAAGGAAGGAAGGAAGGAAGGAAGGAAGGAAGGAAGAAGGAAAGAAAGAAAGAAAGAAAGAAAGAAAGAAAGAAAGAAAGGAAGGAAGGAAGGAAGGAAGGAAGGAAGGAAGGAAGGAAGGAAGGAAGGAAGAAAGAAAATTATTCCAGGGCGCCTGGGTGGCTCAGTCAGCTAAGCATCTGACTTCAGCTCAGATCATGATCTCCTGGTGTGTGGATTCAACCCCTGCATCGGGCTCTCTGCTATCAGCTTAGAACCCACTTAGGATCCTCCGTCTCCCTCTCTCTCTCTGCTCCTTCCCATTCGTGAGTGCTCACGCTGTCTCCCTTTCTCAGCAATAAATAAACATTTAAAAAACATTTTAAAAAGACAATTATTCCAAAATAAGGGATTGCATGCTGAATGGACAAATATAATGACAAAGGTTCACTCCAGTCATTCAGCAGGTTACTTTTCCTCTAGATTGTGCTATCATCCAACCCATTTTTCTCATTTTATCTACAGGAATATCATGGCAGAGATTGGTAAAGGCCCTGCTGAAGATCCAGTTTGCCAACAAACAGACTATCAGTTACAGCTCTGGGATCTATCAGTTCAGGGACCTGTCATAAAAGGAAATTTGATTGCCCCTGCCCTGACTTGTTCTGGGAAATCTCTACTCCCTTTTATATCTTTAAAAATCAATTCTGGGGTAAGAGTATAGTGTGCAGAATCAACTTGTTTTCTTTGTAATCGACAGCTGTTAATTTTGTCTACTCTTCATTCACTCATCCTTATGGTAAGAGGAGGTCCACTCTTGCTGTGTGGTCAGGAAAGCCTAACCACAAAACTCAGATACCATGTAATTAATTGGGATAGGGCTCCTCAGTGGGCTCATATTTGGCTAATCAGGGCACTGTTTCCCTCTGGCCACAGTAATTGGTTCAGCAGTTGACACATGACCCAAGGAGGCCAAGAAGCAAAGAACCCATCTTCCCTCAGGACTTCTGATTGAGAAATATGGAGGCACACTGAGAAAAAGTCTCTTCCATTCCTCAGGGGTGTCCAGCCTGGAGTTGCCAAGGGCTATTACATTAGTTTTCTAGGGTTCTATAACAAATTGCCAAACATTCAGTGGCTTCAAACCATAGAGCTTTATTCTCTCACAGTTCTGGAAGCTAGAAATCTGAAATCTAGAGGTTAGCAGAGCCATCCTCCTTCTGAAATCTCTAGGAAAGACTCATTCCTTGCCTCTTCTAGCTCCTAGTGGCTTCCAGCAGCCACAGTGTTCATTGGCTTTTAGCTGCACCATTCCAATCTGCCTCTGTGTTCACATGACCTTCTCTGTGTGTATGTTTCTCTCCTGTCAGTGTGTCCTCTCCTCTTCTTACTAGGACATCAGTCACTGGAAATAGAGCCCACTCTAATCCAGTGTGACCTCATCTTGATTTAACTAATTACATCTGCAAAGCCCTGTTTCCAAACAAGATTTATTCTGGGGTGTGGGGAAGACATGAATTTCGGGGATACCCTATTTGACCCTCTACATCTATCTAGTGGAAAGAGCCTGCCTGAGAATTAAGCCAACATGGAGTCACAAGGTATATGCCCTAGTATGTCCATATCTGACCCTGCATTGATCAGTTATATGAACTGGCAAATATCCCCCTCCCCCCACTTTGTCTTAAGTCATCTTGAAGTGACAGAAAGAAACTACCGCCCCTATTTTTGCAAAATTAGAAAATCATTTGCACATGACCCATGTTCCAAACTTCTCCCATCCTCCAAAAGTCTTTGACACAGATCGTGCATTCCCACTTGGAAGTGGAATGGATTTACCTCATTTACTCCATTTGGCCAGGAAACAAATTTATTTTGAGCAGCCAGATGATTTCTTATAATGCATTCCACCATTATTCCTTTCTTTTAGTTTTTATTATGGAAAATTTCAAAAATACACAAAAGTGGAGAGAAGAGTATAATGAACCTCAGTGTTTCCATCATCCCATGTTTGCTTCATCTATACTCCAACTTCCCTCCACCTCCTGCAGGATTACTTCAAAACTCAGATACCATATAAGTAATTTATCCTCTCCAACCACTATTCTACGTTTTAAACCCCCTCATTACTGTATTTGAAGACTTTTGTGCCTTGCAAGACAAAACTAGTCACTTTGGACATAGAAAGCATACACCAGACTCCACTGAATGGAGTCCCTGCCCTGAAAATTTCCAATGTATTAGCAGAGATAAGACCAGAAGCCCCTCCAGTGCTTAACAGACTTTAATGTAAACCACGTGGGGAGATGTTAAAATGCAGAAGCTACTCAAGTATGTGCAAAGGGGTGGGAAATCTGTGGGAGGGGGTGGCGAATCCTGTAGTTCTAATAAGGACTACACTGCTGCTCATCTGTCAAAGGAGAAAAGACAGGCTGCTGTACAAGGTAGAGGTGACAGGTCACCAGGCTTAAGAACTATCTTTCGAATAGTTTACCACAGGTGCTCACATTAATTTTTTCAATATTCCAGAGTGAGAAGAACACTGAACCAAGCACTGAGGGATCCACAGAGGAAATTTTATAAACTCCAGGAAGGGAGGGCATAGTTGCCAGTCAGTTTCAGAAATTTATAGGATAGTTAGAGTGTAAAAGTGGCTAGTCAGCTCATGGTGACTCTTTTTTCAAAAAACTTTATCCTCCTGGGACTGGTCCTCCATATCTATTTTTGTACTGCTTGAACCCACCGACCAGCCACAGCTAATCGGACCAAGGGTGAGCATCTGACCCAAGCTGGGCCAATCAGAGGGTCTCTCCTGAGAATTTGGATTTGAGATTCAGGACAGTCAGTCAGACCCTAGGTATGGCTGAAACTGAAATTATATAAATATTCCACCTTCTGCCAATATACAAAGAAGCAAAGAAAACTGAGAGAGTGAAGCCTACCATAAAGAAGACCTAGAAATGAAGAGAGCACTACCTACATCCCTTAGGCTTCTTGCCCCATTCCCATCCCTCCTAAGGCCTAATAGCATTTCTGTGCCTCAGAACTCAATCACCCTGTATTGAAATCTTCCAGGTATTACATGAGTCAGTTTTAGATCTTTGCAATCAAAGAGACTGACAAATAGACATGGTCATATAACACATGAGGACAAAGCCAGAGAGGGAGAAGGGTTAAGAGCTGCTGAGCCTAGGAATGCAGGTCATTGTGGGTTTACCAGACATCTGGGTAGATAAGAGGTTGTTTCAGGCTGAAATGAAGTCTCAGGAACCAGAAAAGAAACTTCCTCCCTGCAGACAGTGGGCTGGGTCCTGCTTTTGGCTTCCTTTGAGGCCACCAGGGTCATGCTGCCTGCCTGTCTGTCTGCCACTCCTCACCTGGGAATTTGCGCCAGTCTTCCTGATTGTGTCAGGACTGGCCACATCACCTTGTTTCCACTAAGCTCTAAGAGCTGTGGTGTCCCTGCTCTAGAGCCACCTGACAGTATCGTCTTGCTCCTCCCAAGTATCTGGGAAGAGCTGCTGTCAGTTGGTTGTTATTCTGCCCATCTTCCTAATCAGCATGCCACTCTGTGAGTCTCTAACCTGGGATGTGTGAGGCATTTGGTCCCCAGGTGGGTCCTGAAGTCTGTGGCAATGATCCAAGACCAGCCCTTTTGTTACACATAGGATGGTCAACTTATTCCTGTTTGCCCAGGACTATCCTGTGTCCCAGGACCCCTCTCAGTTCTGGAAAAACTGGGAGGGTCCTCAATGGAAACCCGCCTTAGCATTGTCCCTTGAAGGACTCATCCCAGATCTCGTGACTCCAGACCTCCAAACCCCACTCTTCTGAGTATCCCCACACGACTGGAATTTCTGAACTGCTTTCTGAAACCACTGCATCCCTCCTTCCACCTGTAGACCACACAGCAAATTAAAAGCACAGATTCTGAAGCCTCCCATTCACTAATTGGCTGATCTTGGGTAAGTTGTCTAAATTCTCAGTGCCTCGCTGAAAAGCAGTACCAATAATACACTTGCCTTATTGTGGTGTTGTGAGAAAAGTGAGAATAGTGCCTGACTGTGTGAAAGCTGGCAACTATTGTCATGTCCCTACCCTGATCTAGTCATTGCCCCCTCCCACTAAGGAGACCCTCACTCCCTGGCACACTCCGCAGTCCCAGTGGCATGGCACAGACCCAGCCATAAGGCACTGGGGCAACCCAGGCTGCCTACAGAGGTGTCAGCTGGTCCTCCTCTCCCTGGGCTCTGAGGTTGAGCCTTGGAGCAGGGCCCGGTTTCTCTCATTTCTGGGGAACAGTCCCTGAAGGGGAACACAGAAGGGGATCAGCAAAGGACTTCAGCGGGTTGGCCAGCCTTCTTGTGTGGACAGAGGATCCCCATGTCTCTGGTCCCCTGCCATTGTGGTCAGTCTAGTCCCTCAACCTGCTTTCTCAAAAGCCATGCTCTCACACCTGCCAGAAATGAGAGATCCTGGGCCAGGAGGCACACCTCGTAAGAACTCTGCAAACAACTACAGAATGACTTGAGGACACTGTGTATGTGCGTGGTGGAAGAAGTATAGGAAGTCCTTGCAGCCAGCTATTATCCCACATGGTGGTGAGGTCTGTCTGCCCACAAAAGTATCTGACCCATGTTGATTTCTTCCCCCGTTCCCCACGGGAAGGGTATGCACCAACGCAGGCTTTGTGTATCACAATGAAAGCAAATCCCAAAGTCTTGGTGCCAGGTTTCAGCCCCACTAAGGAGAAAACCCCAGGAGTACATGCAGATCTCACCACCTCCCCTTGGGCCAGCCACACCAGGCCAGCTCTCAAAGGCCTCTTGTGACTGTCCTTTCTCTCATCTTTCCTCGCTGTGATAAATGTCCTGGGATTAGCCCTTCTGTGTTTATTGGATGAGCAATTTGTGTCTGTCTGAAAAGCTACATCTGAATAACGTTTGGCACGAGCTAAAGAAATGTGAGCCTCTGCATTCCCCTCCAGCCAGCTCTCTGGAGCCAGCCCGTCTCCTGCCAACAGGGTTAGACAGCTCTGCTGCTGGGTCAGCAGCCTATGCATGTTTGTAGGGGGAGGGGGGTGGCAGGAGGGAGAGGAAGGTGCCTGCAGTGAGACCAGAAACCCAGAAGGACAGAGGAGTAGAGCAGCCTTAGCAAATCTGCCAAGAGTTCTGGAGCCCCTGTAGTAATTTGGGGACATCAGAGATGTGATGCCCATGGTGGTGACCCAGGTCTGAGGACAGGAAAATCAGGGCTGCCATGCAGCTCAGGAGCCAGTGTGATTACCTGGACACAGAGTCCCAGAGGTGAGCTGCAGCAAAGGAGATTCAAGGGAGTCCAATGGATAGCATGAGGATCCCAGATCTAGAAGGGTGTTTGGTGCTGGGCTCTTGAGGTTTGTGTGGAGTGGGGCCAGGTGCAGGGTGTTAGGATGTACCAAGGCTGTTTAAATATTTCCTGACTCCAGGCACCTGGGTGGCTCCATCAGTTGGGTGTCTGACTCTTGATTTTGGCTCAAGTCATGATGCCAGGGTTGTGGGATCGAGCCCTTTATCAGGCTCTATACTGAGAGTGGAGCCTGCTTAGGATTCTCTCTCTCTCTCTCTCTCTCTCTCTCTCTCTCTCTCTCAAATAAATAAAAACAAAAATAAAAATATTTCCTGACTCCATCTGTTCGGGTCCTGGCACTGGAGAGGACAGCTTATGGCAGTGACCATCAGGCAACATAGTTATGAGGTGAGGAGGAGTATAGACAAAGAGGGAATTGGGTGGGTGTGGGTGGGTGTGTTAACAACCTCTGTCACCCCCTCCTCCTCCAGCAGCCTCTGCTGTCCTCCCTCACCATTCCCCTTCTCTTCTCTTAGGGTGCACATCACTGCCCCCGCATATCCTGTGACTTGGCTCTCAGTCTTTCCTCGACCAGCACCTCACTCTCCCCAAGTCAGTGATCAGACTGAAGACGAGACATCATCGGCGTGCCCCTAACAGTGAGCACAGAAGTGGCCACCCACGAGGCATCAAAAATGGTTTCCTGAGTAAAAGAATGAAAGTGAGGCTAGGACCTCAGATTTCAGTGGTCACAGACTCACAAGAGGATAGCAAATGACAGGTCAGACAGAAGTAACAATGCGGGAAATTGGTTCACGAGTGAGAACACGGCCACCATAACACCGTCCTCAGAGTCTGTTCCAGGTGGAGGCCTGCAGGGTAAGTCAGCTTATCCGGATAGGCTCCTGGAGGCTCTTCTGCAGCGGTTCCCTCATCCCGGTGTTCACGTGGCTCCATCCACTCAGTTAATGTGGTTTGGATCCCCACCTGTATCATAGGCTGTAGGATACCGCCTGTCTCCTCAGATAGAAAACAAACAAAACAGGACAACAAAACTGATGTACCCATAGAAGGTGGTAGGAACCATCTATGCTCTCACAGAGTGTAGGGAGAAGGTTATNCGCCCAATGTTCATCCTCCACCCCCCCCCACCACCACTTCCCTGCTGTCAACACTCGCTCAATTTGGTGGCAATGGCAGATTTTGCTAACTGCTCCCTGCACCCTGTCACAAGCCCGGGTATATCCACAGAACCCTTCTCAACACAGCAACCCAGCCAGATAATCAGAGCGGCTGCATGAGAAAAGAAAGGCATTTGCTATCACATCTTGCAAGGTGTATATAATTATGACCTGCAGGGATCAGCAACAGAAGGAACAGAGTGAGGAGAGGCCCAGTGGTGGGGAGACACTGAGCGTGTATGATGGAGGTGAGTGGGCTGCTTAGGCTTGTGGGTAAGGTCTGTGAATAAGGAACAATGGACAATGTGGCTGAGAAAGTAGGTTGAGGAATATCTGGATTAGGATCTTGCCAGGCTAAGGAATGTGGGTTTAGGCCTACAGGCGGCAGAAGCAGTCACACAACTGAGCCGTGTTCAGAAAGACAGTCTGGCAGCAGTGGGCAGGGTGGACTGGGATGGAGAGAAGCTGGAGGCGGTAGACCAGCCAGCCATCCCAGGCAACCAGTGGTGGAGCCCCTGTGAGCTCTTGCCGCACTTGGCAAAAGCATCTGTTTAACACTCACTCTACTGTCTCTCTTGGAGCCGTCTTGTGACAGCCTGATAGCCCTTCAGGCTGCAGGATCCTTGACATCAGGAACTGTATCCTGCCTCTCTGGGGCCCCAGGCCTGATGTGGTTCTTGGCAGGTGCTCATTATATATTTGTCAATTACTGAATAGGGTAGTGAGAAAAAGGACAAGGGGGGTACAGAGAAGGGCACAAATTTCCGGGATAACATCCTGTTTCGCAAGTACAGTTCCTTAGGCCTGGACATTGGCACAGCTGTCTTTTGATGTGTGTGGCGAAGTAGAAGTATGTGGAGGCAGCACGGGCAGGGAAGGAGTCACAGCTCACTCCAAGAAACTGGGAATTGCCGTGTGTGTGTGTGTGTGTGTGTGTGTTTGTGCACGTGTCTTAGGCTTGCAAGAACTTTTGGCTTTTTAGAGAAAGGTGGACAGACAAACGAGACCTCATGATCTGTACTGTCCTGAGGTGCCTTAGGAAGTGTATTAAAACTCTGTTTTGGTTGCAAGTGACAAGATCAATGCAAGCAAGCCTAGGGACAATGGGAAGCTTGCAAGGTACATTCGGGGACCACCAGAATGAAGGATTCCAACAGTGCCAGACTCTTTCCATCTCTAACATCTACTTTTCTCCACATGTCAGTCAGCCTCATTCTCGTAGTCTGGCTTCCTCCATGTCTGGAAATATGGCTGCCAGGAGCCTGGGTCTCACTTCTGAGAGCTCCTCCACCAAAGAGTCAATAAAGCCTTCCTTTCTTGTGTCCCAATTTCAGAAACCCCAGGGAAGGACTCTGATTGGCTATGCTTGTGTAGGAACCTGCCCCTGGCCTAAGACTTAATGCAGCAGCTAAGGAAGCAGGGTCATATAGAAAGGAAAAAGCTTCCACCAAAACTTCATAGTTGAAATAGAAAAGGAGTATTTCACAGAGGTGGAGCTATTAATAATAATCCTGGAGAGTTTGGCTGGCTCAGTCAGTAGAGCATGTGACTTTTTTTTTTCAATTTTCTTAATGTTTATTGATTTTTGAGAGCGAGAAAGAGAGAGAACAAATGGGGGAGGGGCAGAGAGAGAGAGAGAGAGAGAGAGGGAGACACAGAATCCAAAGCAGGCTCCAGGTTCTGAGTTCTCAGCACAGAGCCCGATGTGGGGCTCAAACCCACCAACCACAAGATTATGACCTGAGCCAAAGTTGGTCATTTAACTGACTAAGCCCCTAGAACATGTGACTCTTAATCTTGGGGTTGTGAGTTCAAGCCCCACATTGGGTATAGAGCTTACTTCTATTTTTTTTTTTAATATTTTTATTTTATTTCTAGGAGAGAGAGAGAGAGAGAGAGAGACAGCGTGAGCAGGGGAGGGTCAGAGAGAGAGGGAGATACAGACTCTGAAATAGGCTCCAGGCTCTGAGCTGGCAGTCAGCACAGAGCCCGACGTGGGGCTCGAACCCAAAACCGCGAGATCATGACCTAAGCGAATGTCGGACGCTTGACCGACTAAGCCACCCAGGCGCCCCTAGAGCTTACTTCTAAAAGAAAAATCTTGTCTTGAGTCTGCAAAAGTTAACTCTTGTACACAACAACTGTAATAGCTGTCGCTCTTGTAGTCATCATTACCCTTGAGAATTATTACCTCAGGAAAACAAGGCACAGAGAGGGTAAGTAACTCTCATAGATCACACAGCTAGTAAATAGAGGTGGAGCTATGATTTAAATTCATTTAATCTAGCTCCAGACCCTATATCTTCTTATTATGTTATTTTGCCTATTCACTACAGAATAAAAGAATACAAGGTCTAGGGCTGTGAGGAGGGAACCTTGACAATTTCTCCTGGGAAAATTCAAGGCCCAAGCTGAGAAGCCTTTGGGAAGTGACCCAATGTCATGGGAATCTAGAATAAGAAACACCACCACCCATCTTAATCTTGCTGGAGTGAAAAGGAATGTTTCATTTTAGCCATTTTTTTAAAAGACTTTACTTTGTTTTTTATTTTTTAAGTTTATTTATTTATTTATTTTGAGAGAAAGAGAGGGAGAGCAAAAGCAGGGGAGGTGCAGAGAGAGAGGAAGAGAGAGAATCCCAAGCAGCCTTTACACCCTCAGCACAGAGCCCGACTCAGGGCTAGATTCCACAGACCTTGAGATCGTGACCTGAGCCAAAACCAAGAGTGGTTGCTTAACTGACTGAGCCACCCAGGCAACCCAAGATTTTATTTTTTTAAGTAATCTCCACACCAAATGTGGGGCTCAAACTTACAACACCAAGATCAAGAGTCTCAGGCCCCAGGTACTAAAGCCAGCCAGGCGCCCTTCATTTTGACTTAATTTTTCTTCCATCTTTATTTACTGAGAGTTAGATAAAGCCAAGGAAAGCAAATGAAAGAACAACGATGTCCCATTTTCACCTATTAAAAATTTAAGCAGCAGCATAATAGCCATGCTGGCAATGGTGGAGAGATGGTTCACTTCTAAAAGGGTGGTGACAGAATAAAATGGTTCAACTAGTGAAAAACAATTTATTTGGCAATGGGGGTCAAGAGTTATAGAAGCTCTCTTTAACTTTGACCCGGTAACCTCACTCTTTAAAAATAACTTGTGGAGTCACAAAATAAAACCTAACTAGTGCTACATGCAAGAGATACATCTAAAATAGTGTCCCTTGGAAATATTGAAAGTAAGAGTAGGAAAAAATAGAAAACAAGAACAAAAGTCGTACATGCAAATACAAGCAACAAGAAAGCAAAGGTTTTGTTATTAATATCAGACATGATTGAATTCACAGAAAATCCGAAAACAAGACACAAGAGAAAATATAATGATATTGGAAGAGAGCAATAATGTAGATCTATCATAACTATGCACAAGATAATACAGCATTAGAATTCATAAAGTAAAAACAACAAGAAATACATGAAAAAATGGATATACAGTAACCGTAGAAAATTTTAATTCACCTCTCTTAGACCATGACTGATTAATAAACCATACAAAAAGTAAGGATATAGAGGACTTGACTTGTTAAATTAGTAAGGTAGATTGAATTAAAAGATATCAAACTGTCTACCTTGAAAACCTAGAATTTATACTCTATAAGTATCCCTGGATCATTAACAAATGGCCACATATAAGGCCATAAAAAAACAAACAGAAAAATTTCAATACATTTCAAAAAGTAGAATAAGTACAGATAACAGTTTCTAATCACAATGTGCTAAACTAGGAAGTAATAGCAAAAATAGAAACTGAGAAGCAATAGAAAAGTTGAAAATTAAACAAAAACAAAAACAATATCTGGATGGAATATTAGTCAACGTTAAAAAGGAAGGAAATTCTGACACATGCTACATATCAATTCACATGGAGGACATTATGTGAATTGAATATGCTAAGTGAAATAAGCCAGTCACAAAAAGATAAACACTTATGATTTGCTTATATGAGGTATCTAGGGTAGTCAAATTAACAGAGACAGAAAGTGGAATTGTCATTTCCAGGAAGAACAGGAGGAATTGGGAATGGGGAGTTTTTTAATGGGTATAAAATTTCAGTTTATAGATGAAAAGTTCTTTTTGTGTACAACAGTGTGAATATACTAAACATTACTGAACTATACACTTGGAAATGGTTGAGATGTTAAATTTTGTGTCTCATGTATTTTAAGAAATTCTCTTAATTCTCAAAGTGAAAACTATCTTTTGAAAAAAAGTGATAATTCCCCAGGAAACAGTACAAAAGACAAGTCAAAGGAATGAACATTTTCATGGTTCTTGGCTATGTCTCACATAATCTTCAGCGAGAATTCAGAGGGATACATTTTGAACCGTGCAAGCTCTGAGACAGGCATATCGTGTTTGAAAATGTTGGTTTTCTTCCTGCATTATTTAACCAGCTTGTGTGCCAGTCCTGTATTAGGACCTAGAGAGACCAGAAATGGTACAGTTTATCTATACCTGTTTATCTCTACCACAGAAGCAAAGGTCCAGAAAACAAAACAAAACTCTACTCAACCCCACTGGTTAATTCCAAGTAAGAGGAGAGAGGGAGGGAGTTCAATGGCCAAAGATTAAGTTTTTCTCTTCTCTGAACCTGAGCCATTCCCCACCTGGGCTTCCGACTGTGGCTTCTTCATTGTGACCATAAGTAAATCACTTTACCTCTCTGAGAGTCACTTTCCTCATCTACAAAATGGAACTGATAGTGCCACCTGGTTTTCATGAGGAGTAAAAAAGATAAAGTGTATTAAGAGTTTAGAGCTTCATACATATTCAGCACACAGGAAATGCTTGCTTGCTGGTGGTGCACATATTTTATAGACGAGTGAGCATTCTCCAACTCAACTCCATTACTTGTTCTCTTTGAAGGTTTCTGTGTGCCCAATTCTTCCCTCCCTAAAGTTTCTTCCAAGATTCTGTCTACACACTTATACATAAGGTTATCAGCCCCTTGAGGAAAGAGACACAGTTGGCTCTCCCTGGTATCTTCAGGACCTAACACTTGGTTAAAAAAAAAAAAAAAAGACTCCTTAGTAGCTTCAGGCACTTAATCAAAGCCACAGCTGGTCTGTGGCCAACTACGATGCCATGAACACCTGGGCCTCAACGAACGTCACAGATGAACATGTGGACATAGTCAGCAGCAACTCCATACCCTTTGGTAGCTTTCCTTTTCTCCCTGCACCTGGCAGATAGCGTCCTTCATGCTCAGTAACTTAGTTTATTTGTTAGCTAATTTATTCATCCACAACATATCAACCAACAGTTAGCAAAAACCACACTGGAGATCTGTGCAAAACAGTGGGGACTAGAAGGAGCAGCATCTAAGCCTCGCCGGGCACATCAGGGCAGGCTTCACAGAGGAGTAGCAGGAGGTGGACTTGAAGTGATCTATAGGGAAGGCTATGGGAGCTAAAGAACAAATATACAGTTAAAGAGTAGAGTTTGGAGCCCTTGGAGTTTCTTGCGAGACTGCGCAGCTGTTGCTCATGAGATCATGCCCAGCGGCAGGAACACAGCAACCAGGAAACTCCTCTAGAGGGCTCTCTACAAATCCTCTCCCTGCCACAGCCCTCCCAGCCCTACTTACATCATCGGTGGAGCTTTCCCCTAGGGAGAACCGAGCTCTGCCAGAGTCCCATCGTGAGCAATAATGGAACAGAGATTAGGATCTGACTGAGTTATAGTCCTAGCTTTTCTATTCTTAACTCCTAGGCTTTTATGGAGCTCTGGGGGCTGAGCTGCCTTTTAAAAGCCCACACATGGAAAGCATGGTGGGTACAACTGGCTCACCATTAGGAAAAAATTTAAGTTTAGAGCTCCAAGTCATGGCTGACGTTAGAATAAATTCCAGATGGCTAAAAGATTTGAATGTAAAACATGAAATCACAAAAATAGTAAAAGAACAAAATAGATGAATATTTATAATTTTGGAAGGGAGGGGAAGTACAGAAGACCATACTAAGTTTGACACCAAAGACAGATAATAAAAGATTGGTGGAAAAAATATTATATCCACAAGAAGACTGGCACGAAAGTGGAAATGTTAACAAAGACCTCCAATTTCAGAGTTAGTGGTTATAAGGAGAAGAGGCCCTGGGCCATTCCTTGGAGTGGTTAACTGGGAAAATGCATTTGGAGTATCTGATGCAATTATTCCTTTCCTTCTCACATTTTGTACTAACCAGACAGCTGCAAAGGGGATTTTCCCCAAACCAAACCAGTAAGTGTGGGCTCTGGGGCCAGAGGCAAAGCCTTGCCCAGACAACAACTGGGATCCAAGAGGGGAAGAAAACTCCTATAGTCAAAAGACAAAACAGGTCCTCTTCTTCCTTATACACATCCCCACATCTCCAACCATCCAGCGCATTCCACTCCTCTAAAAAGTTACTACACGCAGGCTCAGTAAACACAACAGATAGGAACAAGAATGCACAATTTAAAATTGAACAGATGTCTAGAATTACTAAACATTTGAGAAAAGTCAGAACAGTGAAACAGAATCATCAAAACCTACCATCAGAAAAACTACCATTTAAGAAACAGAATTAACAATTACTGAAGAACAAGACTTCAGATTAAGTGTAATTAATGTCTTCATAAGAAATGTGAAAGGAGCGGCGCCTGGGTGGCTCAGTCAGTTACACGTCCAACTTCTGCTCAGGTCATGATCTCATAGTTCATGGGTTTGAGCCATGCATTGGGCTCTGTGCTGACAGCTAGGAGCCTGGAGCCTCTCTCTGTACCCCTCTGTGTCTCCCTCTCTCTCTGCCCCTCCCTGACTTGGCGCTCTGTCTCTGTCTCTCTCTCTCTCTATCAAAACAATAACAACAATAATAATGAACATTAAAAATTAAAAAAAGAAATGTGAAAGGGTATTTCGTCTATTAAAGAGAATCAACTGGAAGGGGCACCTGGCTGGTTCGGTTGGTAGAACATGCAACTCTTGACCTCAGCGTCCTGAGTTCAAGCCCCATATTGAGTGCAAAGCATACTTTTAAAAAAAAGATTTAAAAAAAGGATTTTTAAAAAATTGACTGGTGATTTGGAACTTTAAGCACTTGTTTTTCCAAATAAAAATTCTATGGGCTAAATCACAAAATAGATATCAATGAAGAATTAATAATAGAGTTGAAGGGTCAAGTGGAGAAATTCTCATGAAATGCAGTTCAAAAGAACAGAGGTAGGAGGTCTAAAAGAGAAATTAGAGGCAGTGACAGGTTAGGCCCACTGGCTAGAGTTTGCCAACCTCTTTTCTATGGCTCTCAGTTCCCTCTTTTGTAAACTGAGGACAATATTTGTACCAATTTCATAGAGTTGTTGGGGGAATTAAACTGGGCAGTATGTCAAGTACTTTACTCCTCACCTTATACATACTAAGCAGCCAATAAACACTAGTTATGACTGCTGATGTAGTTGTTCAGGTAGGTGCTGAGATTGAAAAAGAAGGAGGTCACATTTATTTGGCACCTACTGTGCACACAGCAGGTCCAAGTCTTCAAGGAATTTGAGGAACTTCATTTTATCATTTGTATTAGTCACCTCATAAAAATACCTCAGGTTAGCAGAGAAGTTAGGAAGCATAGAAAATGGATCCCGAAGCTCTGTCATCCTATTTAGTAGGAATTCCAGAATAAGATAACAGAGGGAAGGGAGGGGAAAAATAAATACGTCATGGCCTATTTCCTAGAGGTGAAGAAAGGCATAAGCTTTCACACTGAAATGGCTCACTGAATACCAACAAGAATAACTGTCCTCTCCCCAGAAAAAGACCTATGCATATATTAACTCTGATGAAATTTCAGAATACTAAGTATAAAGGAAATGCCAAGCAATTTTGTTCAATTCTCTTATATTTGTAAGTGCATTTTTCCAGGAAGAGGATCTGAAACACTTACTCAGTTCTTAAAACAGCAACCAGAAAAGAAGTCTAAGAACTGCTGTCCCCTATGAAGGGAGCATCTCCACACTGGGAGGCTGGCGAGAAGGGCTCGGCCCTTAATTTAGGTTGTTCTACATCTGATCTCTCTCACTCTTTTTTCTTGCACACCCACAAAAGGAAAGATTGACCAAGCTCAAAACCAGACTGCCCTTAACTCAGCACATTATGAGACTTTCTTCTCTCTGGGAGAAACACCCGCAAAGGTTTTACCTCAGGAATGTCTCTGGTTTTAAAAAGTCTCTAAGACTCAACAATGCTTATAGCATTTGCTGCTGTGAAAATTTTGCTGGAGAAATGGAAAGAAAGGGGGGGTCATGCGAGCCCCCTCAGCTTTGTGGCACTGGGGTTATTGAGATGTGGCCGTGATCAGTGAGCAAGCCTTGGATCTACTATTTCAACTGTATGATCCAGGCACTTTCTGAGTCAGTGAGACTCACTGGTCAGTGAGATGGGAACACACTTATTATGCCTCTCAGGGTAGTTCTGAGGCTAAGGTTTTTACCAATGAAGACTCTGAGAAAGCAAGTTCTAAACTAAGAGTCATTTGTGCAAATGCCTTAATGGCTACTTGTGAAGGGGCCTGCATAAGAAATTAGGGAATGCCTGCGCCCTGACCTAACGAAAATGTTCAGAAGCTAAATTTGGCCCTGGGGCACCAGCTTGTGACCCTGCTTTAAACAAAAATGAGGGTTATTGGAGCAAGGCAGCTCTCAAAAAGGATAGAAAATAAAATTTTTCACTCTGTCATGGGTTGAATTGTGTTTCCCATTTCTCCAAAAGTTGGACTCCTAAGCCCAAGTATCTCAGAAGGTGACCTTATTTGGAAATAGGGTCACTGCAGATGTAATTAGTTAACATGAGGCCATACTGAAGTAGGACTGACTCCCAATCTAGCATGACTCCTTATAAAGAAGACTGCCATGTGAAGACAGAAAGACACAGGGAGAATGCCCTGTGAAAACAGACAGAGATTAGCGATGTATCTGTAGACCAAGGAATGGCAGGTTTGCTAGCTCTCCTGGAAAACCAGGAAACGGACGGGGAACAGATTCTCTCTCAGAGTCCTCAGAAGGAAACAACCGCGCTGACATCTTGATTTCCGAACTATGACAGAAGACACTACTGTTTTTTTTAAGCCACCCAGTTTATGATATGTTGTTATGGCAGTCTTGGAGGAAACTTATACACTCTCCTAAATGAAACTTCATTTTATATTGAGTATGAATTTCCACTTTTCAGCATGAGTCAGTGGGACTTCCAGCTTGAGCCTTCGTGGGGCCAGGATCAGGGTGAGGCACCTAGGGTCCCAGACTTCAGGAGGTGGTTACTCTCTCAGGTTCCTGCAAGTGCTGATTCCCTGAGAGTGCCTCCCTGAGAGCCGGGCATGTATGGCCACACTGGAGGGTGTGACAGTCGTCTGGCCTGAACGCATTATCTAACATTCTTGAGCGGTGTTTTGGAGCTGCTTATAAAATGTAGTCTCCAGCCACTTTAATCTAGGGCAGAAGAAACATGGATTTCTCATAATCTCAGAATACTTCCTCTTTATTTAAGGCAGAGGCTGAGGGGTAGCAGAATATGCCTCCCCAAAATATAACTACAGGAGATCAGGACACCCACCCCAAATTATGCCACTTTGGTGTGCTGGTTGTTTTAAGCTGTAGGCATTTGAAAAACAGCAAATGCAAGGAGTGTTTGCTTTCTCTGAATTCCCCTAATCTGCTTAAATCCTCCAAAAGGAACTCAATTGTCATAAATTCCCCTCCTAGGGAGTTTCATCAAGTAGGGTAGCTTGACTCTCATCACAGAAGAGCAGCCTGGAAGTCCACACCACATCTAGACCAACTTTGTCACAAACTATTGCATCTCCTATCCTTCTAAGAGCCCATTCAACCTTCCCCAAATCATTTATTCCCTAAGCCCTACATCCTCTCATCCCATTTACCCATTAAGATGGTATACAAGGGGCACCTGCATGGCTCAGTCCGTAGAACATGCAACTTTCAATCTCAGGGTTGTGAGTTCAAGCCCCACTTTGGGCATGGAGCCTAGATTTTAAAAAAAGAGAGATGGGGGGCACCTGGGTGGCTCAGTCGGTTAAGCCTCCGACTTCGGCTCAAGTCATGATCTCATGGCTCGTGGGTTGGAGCCCCATGTCAGGTTCTGTGCTGACAGCTAGCTCAGAGCCTGGGGCCTGCTTTGGATTCTGTGTTTCCCTCTCTCTCTGACCCTCCCCTGCTCACACTGTCTCCCTCTCTCTCAGAAAGAAGTAAAACATTAAAAAAAGAGAGAGATGGTATTTAATCACAAATTCTAAGACATCTCAGGGAATCATTAATTTTCCAGGGATATCTCCCCTGTATGTATGCGGTATATATGTTAATAAACTTCTGTTTGCTTTTCTCTTGTTGAACTCTGCCTTATTACAGGAGTCTCAGCCAACTCAGAAGACTAGAGAAAACTATGAGGATAGGATCGCTGAGACACCCTACTCAGATAGAACCTTGGGAAAACTGGCAGAAGGGGAAGGGTTCTTATTAAAATCAGCTCCCTTGGATCTCTGTAGTGCCCAGTGGAGAGAGGAAGGTAAAATTTCATATTGTCCCTTCGTTTCCAAATTCAGATTAGCAGGGAAAAAGCATTTGTAGGAACAAATTATTTGAACTGTGACTCATGAATTTGGTTTTTGGGGTATGCTTTGGTTATTTATCTTCTCCCTCCCAGAGACAGCTATTGCTTTTCTGTTTGTCTCCTTTTATGTCCTGAGCACTCAGCTTGGGACATGGTTCTTATGTATGCAAGTGAGTAGTTCTGGATCTTCAGAGGCTTGCATCTTTGCACCCTCTTTAGGGATACCATTTGTATCCATGTTAAGTCACAAAAGGCTTATTAGCTTTGGTTTTGAGCCACTTAGTAAGCATACAGTTGGTTTCAAAGAAAAAGGAAAAACAATAATTTAAAAAGGAAGTTTAATACTGCCAGAAATATTTACTGTTTGTTCCAGCTGATAATAAGATATTGAAAGGGTTTTTTGAAAGAGCTCTATGGTCAGAAATTGGCCTAATTAGAAGCTGATATTCAGAGGCTGATAGGAGCTTTCTTTTTTCTTCTTTTTTTAAAGGCTTCTCTGTTCTTTGTTTTTCCTTGATCCTTTTCCTCCTGTGGGGACTTCTCAGTTGACTAAAATCCTCTTCTCAAACCCCTGCTGACTACATGTTCGTTCCACCCATACCTGGTTATTGGCATGATTTTGCTAAAGATAATTTGGACCCAGAAACCTCATTGGTTTCTTTGGGAAACTTAAGCTCTCCCTAAACTGGCTCCTTTAAGACCTCTTGCTTCCCATTTCTTCTGTTCCTTCTTCTTGATTTTGCCACTCTCAATCTTCCATTCAGTCTCCTTGAATTTTTTAAAAGTTTTTCATGTTTATTTTATTTTTGAGAGAGAGAGAGGCAGAACGTGAGTGGGGGAAGGGCAGAGAGAGGAGACACAGGATCAGAAGCAGGCACCAGGCTCTGAGCTGTCAGCACAGAGCCCAACACGGGGCTTGAACTCACCGGGCTCAGGATCATGACCTGAGTGGAAGTTGCCCGCTTAACCGTTTGAGCCACCCAGGTGCCCCTCCTTGAATGTTTTGATAGGTTCACCTACAAATTCCAACCTCCTCTGTCCCTCTGTCCACCCCACTCTCTTCAGCCTTCAGTTCCCTATGGTCTCTTCAACTTGAGGCCCCTTACTCTTTATTAGGGGCTGTCAAGGAACCCAGAAAACCCACAAGTAACTACTTGAGGCTGAAAAGGAAAAAGGAGCTTTTGGAAGCTTGGCAAGTGAAAAATCTTAAAAGTTGTCTCCAAAAATATTAGGAAAAACTTGTAGCCACCTGAGTAGGCAAACTTAGCTTTTTTGTCTGCCAGAAATACAATTTGGATCCAGCTGTTCTTTTATAAACTAGCGAATTTTGTATTCATGTACCCAACATATGGGTAAATTGTAATAAAGGCTCTAAGATCTCTCTGTTTGTCTGTATGTTTATGTATGTCCATATATGTATGTTACTCTGGATGACATTGTCAGAATTAATTGTAAAAGAGTTCTGTCTAATTGGCTTAAAGAAACGTAAGTGCTGATATAAATTAAACATTCTCTGAGAGCAGTATAGAACTCAACCTAAATGTTTTTCAAGTTCATGTGACTTGAGTAGTCTTTTGTAAACAAGAATATTGTTGGTTTCGTGAAAACAAAAACAAAAACAAGACAGAACAAAAAGACACATCTTCAGAGTTGTCAGCATTTTTTTAAAATTTATTTTTGATATAGAGAGAGACAGAGCATGAGCAGGGGAGGGGCAGAGAGAGAGGGAGACACAGAATCCAAAGCAGGCTCCAGGATCCGAGCTGTCAGCACAGAGCCCGATGCGGGGCTCGAACCCACACACTGTGAGATCATTACCTGAGTCGAAGTTGAAAGCTTAATCAATTGAGCCACCCAGGCGCCCCGAGAGTTGTCAGCATTAAAAATACTGAGACATACAACTTTTATTCTAGCTGAGTGTACTAGCCCAACATTTGTCAGGAAGAAGAGTAACTTAAAGTGATGCCTAACTTTGTCTAATGTCTCATGAAATTTTCAGGACTGATCTAAATATAATTGTTAAGAATAAGTGAATCAAGTAAATGTAGGTGGGATAAAAGTTGATAAATGATCTTTTCAACAATGATTATGTTTTATAAAATATAACTGCTTAAAAATCATTTCTAAAATTATCTTTTCGGTAACTTGAAACCTTAAAGTTATACTATTACATTACATGACAGATATTCATTGAATACCTAGGTCATTTCCAATTAAGATAATGTAAACATTATATATATTGGAACATCATATATAATTGGAAACACTAATTGCTAAACGTACGTCTAAGTTTACCTACTTTTGTCCTCTTCTTACAGAGGAACAAAAGCTAATTTGACCTCTACAGACTATTGGTGTAACAATTCACAGTTGCTTACTGCTTAATGTTCACTAAAAATTCGTGTTTCTAAGAGTTCAGAATTCTAATTAATGTATTTAATTAAAATTAATAGAAAAAATGCTCTATATGCAAAATATTTAAGAAAAAAGGGTATATTTTTGGTTAAGGAAAGGTATGAATTATGGAGACACATTTTTGTCAAGGGGAAAAGAGAGTAATTTTGTCCTAAAATAGGATGACTGGTTGTTCCAGAAAGAAAAAGAGAATAAAAGACAACAGCTAAATGGGTGTAGAAAGTTGGAGAAAGGGAGTGTGAGAGCATGACAGAGAATCTTACCTCTTGTGGTCAAACTGGTCAAAACTGAATTAATTTGTTAAAAGGGTTTTAGAGGGGAAAAAGGGGGGGTTAAAAATAAGCTTTAGGGGCCTCTGGGGTTAAAAATAAGCTTTAGGGGCCTCTGGGTGGCTCAGTCGGCTAAACATCTGACTTTAGTTCAGGTCATGATCTCACAGTTTATGAGTTCAAGCCCCACATCGGGCTCTGTGCTGACAGCTCAGAGCCTGGAGCCTGCCTCTGTGTCTTCCTCTCTCTCTCTGCTCCTCCCCCACTCACACTCTGTCTCTCCCTTTATCTCAAAAATAAATAAACATTTAAATAACTAAAATTAAAAATAAAAAAGAGATAAAAAGAAATAAGCTGTAGTATCAAGAGTATGCCTATGAAGGGGCACCTTGGTGGCTCAGTGGGTTAAGCATCCAACTTCAGCTCAGGTCATGATTTCATAGCTTGGCTTGTGAGTTCAAGCCCCACACTAGCCTCTCTGCTGTCAGCACAGAACCTGCTTCAGATCCTGTCTCCCTTTCTCTGCCCCTCCCCCACTCATGCTTGCATGCTCTCTCTCTCTCTCAAAAAAAATAAATAAACGTCAAAAAAAGTGTGCCTATATAAAACTAAAATTTAATTTTCTTTCATCTGTTAAAAGGAAAAAGCTCTCTTGGGTATTGGTATGCTCTTTCTTGAAATAAAATTGAGATATAATTGACATATAACATTATATTAGTTTCAGATGTGCAACAGTGTGACCAAACTGAACTGACCTATTCTCAGAACTAAGAGATTGATTCAATGAGATCTACCAGCTCCGATTCTCAATAGTGAAACTTCCTAAAGAATTGTCAAAGGTGTGGAAAGAAGGGTGGCAGAATATGCCATGCCAAAATATGGTTACAGGAGTTCAGGACATGCTGAAATATGCTGTTTTGGTGTAATAGTTGTTTTGAGCTGTAGGACACTTGAAAAATAGCAAATGCAGGGGGAGTGTTCTCTGAATTTCCCTTATCTGTCTAAAGACAGATCCCTAAAAAGGAATTCAATTGTCATGAATCCCCTCCCCAGGAATTTTATAAACCAGGAAAGACTGGCTCTTGTCACAGTAGAGGAGGAGACTAGAAGTTAACACCACACTCAGACTTTGTCACAAAACATATCTCCCATCCATCTTTCCTAAAAATCATGTCCTCTCCTAGGGTCACCTGGGTGGCTCAGTCAGTTAAGCAACAAACTCTTGATCTCAGCTCAGGTCTTGATCTCACAGTTGTGAGTTTGGGCCCCACGCTGGGCATGTAGCCTACTTAAAAACAAAAATCCGCCTTTCCCCTATGAGGCCTACACCCCCTGCCAATTAAGATGGCATTTAATCCTGAATTCTAAGTCAGTTCAGGGACTTACTCATTTTCCCCTGGGTGTCTCCCATGTATACATAAGGTATACATGTTAAGAAGTTTTGTTTGTTTTCTCTTGTTAACCTTTTTTTTTTGTTGTTTGTTTGTTTTGTTTTTTAAGTAGGCTATGTACCCACCATGAAGCTTCAACTAACAGCCCTGAGATTAAGAGTCATATGCTTTACTGACTGAGCCATCCGGACACCCCTAACCTGCCTTTTATTATAGGGCTCTCAGCCAAAAATGCAGAAGGGTAGAGGGGAAATTGTTTTTCCTTTCTGGAAGGTTTACAAATTTTAATTCTCTCTCTCCCGCTTACCTCATTCACTCCTATCTCCTATCCAATTAATCAGTTCGTTCTCTATCCTGGATGCCAGGGATTAAGAATTGAATGAGACACCAAAGGTGGGGCCAAGGGTAGACAGATACATTTTTTTAAATTGAAAGAGAAAGAGAAAGAAAGAAAGAAAGAAAGAAAGAAAGAAAGAAAGAAAGAAAGAAAGAAGGAAGGAAAGAAGGAAGGAAGGAAGGAAGGAAGGAAAGAAAGAAAGAAAGAAAGAAAGAAAGAAAGAAAGAAGAAAAGAAAGAAAGAAAGAAGGAAGGAAAGAAAGAAAGAAAGAAAGAAAGAAAGAAAGAAAGAAAGAAAGAAAGAAAGAAAATACCATAAAGTGTGATAAATCCTATAAGAGAGACAAGTTTAGGGGCCTATGAGAGCTCAACAGAACAGTACATCACTCAGACGACCAAGGAAATAGGATAAGAAGATGGTACCTATACTGCCTCTTTATGGATGAATAATTGTTAATTAGTCACATAAGAAGAGGGAGGAGGAGGAGGCAACAGATCGGATGAAAGAGGAAAAGAAGGAGTCAGGAATGACATCCAGATTGCTTAATAAAGCCCATGAGATCTTCAAAACAAAGAATGACCCCTGGGTAGCTTGGGTAATGAGCAAATATGGTGTCAGTTGTTAAAACAGATAGGACCAGAAAAGGGATAGATATAAAAGAAAAGGAACTGATCAGGTCTTGGACATGCTGAGCCTCAGGTGCTTGTATATATACAGGGAGAGATGACCAACACAGCACTTCTGAAGTGTATTCTAGGAACCCAAGTTCCAGGAGATATTAATATTCCAAGAAAAAGACCAGGGGTGGTCGGTGGGGAGTCTGTTTAAGGCTGTATTAGCCCAGATTCCCTGGGAAACAGAGCCAGAGGCAAGATTTATATGCTGGTGCCTTTTAAGAAGGTGCAAACCCAAAGCCTCGAGAATGATGCAAAAGGGAAGTGAGGCAGGGAAACAATGCAAAATGCAGGGCGAAGCAGCTGGTGGGCCACAAAACTACACAGTTGGTTACAGAAGCAACAGTAAAGAAAAGCAAAATGCTAGGAGTCCACCACTCAGGATAACTCAGTGTAACAGAAACTGAGAAAACATAGATTGTTTCTACTACAGATGTCAAATAAGTTTAAGAAGTACTAGATATTACATGCCCCCTCTTGGAAATTTGCAATGCATTTTAGCACATTAACAGTTCTAGAAGTAACTCAGCAAGGAAATAAACTTCATTTATTTAACGCAGTATTTCCCAAACTTATTTGACCACAGAAGCTTTCTTTCATGCGCTGCTCATCTATAGAACTCAGTTCTGGTCAGCTGTAGTTACTGGAATCTGAAGCAAAGGAGAGTACAGATCAGATAGGGAGTTGAGAAGCATATAGGTAGTGACTGAAGCCCAGAGGATGGAAGAGATTGTCCAGGAAGAGCCTGGAGAATGATCCTAAGCCAGAGTCCTGGGGTATACCAATATTAAGGGACAAGCACAGGAAGAAGATCCCTCAAGAAAGAAGAAACGGCCACAGAATTTGGATAATCAGAAAACATATTTAGATATTAAAGCAGAAAGGAATTTATGATCGAGTATAGGTGAGCAGAGGACACGCTAAGACCAAGCTACTCAAAAATCTATTCTAACCATCAGATATTACCCAGGAGCTTGTTAGAAATGCAAAATCTGAGATCTCACTCCAGATCTACCCTTTCCTGTATCTTCTGGTCATTCACATAAACATTAAAATGTGAGAAGCTCTGGCTTATAGCAGTGCTGGAAGGGGTGGAGGAGTAGACTTAAATGGAGCTTCCAGAGATACCTGTAAACCCTCAGAATCACCATGCCTGCCTCTGCCATCATGATCAGGAAAGAAGCCACCAAACAACTAGTGCTACAGGAAGCTGCTGAATGAGGTAGGAAGCTGATGATTATGAAACAAGCTGGCGTCCTTCCACACCAGCAAAACTTACCTGCTGCCTCTCCCCATCCGAGTTCCAGGATCAAGTCTCATTTAAGTTCACTTAATTGGCAGTTCCTAAACCACATTTGGAATGCCAGCTGCAAGTGCTTCCCATCTCTAATGTACTAGAATGAAGTGGAAAGGGATATTGTATGAGTATGACAGGTGCTGATAGCTGTCCCCCAAAATCTTTTCTACCCTTCATCCACGGTAATAGGATCTTTAGTTTGGTACATGACTGTCCGGAATAAGGATGTCTCCCAGCCTCTTTGCAGATAGATATGACCACGCGACTAAGTTTGGGCCAATGATGTAATGGAAATGTCACAAAGCAGCTCCCAGGAACCTCTGAGAGACAGCAGAAGCATACTCTTTACATCCTTCTTTGTCCCTCCCTCAAACATGCTACTTGGAGCCTGAGACGCTACCATCTTGGACTTTGAGGTTGAGGGCTATATCCTGGGGTTGGTAGAGCACAGCTGTGAAGAGCCCGAGTCCCTGAGGGCTTCCTAAGTCTGAGCCATCTTTCCTGCTCTGACAACTTACCTCTGTAATCGTGAAAGACTAATCAACCATTGTTATTTTGGATCGCCCCTGCAAGAACTTAATCCTAGCCAATACAGATGTTGAAGGCACTGATTCCTAACATTAGCAGTTCATTGATTCCTTTGAGAATGCAATGAATGCCCTAGACCATCCTCCCTAAAAAAAATGCACATTTGTATAACTCTTTGTATAACAATTTCAAGGACTGCATGTTGTTTTTTCCTGAAGACAATCTAAGGACACATGAACCCTTGGCTAAGAACCCCTAGAGTTGAGATTTTCAAAAAGAAAGGATTATAGCTAATAGGCAAATGGCTCAGAGTAGAAGTAAGAATTGAAAAATGGTCCCTGGGTTTGGTCTAGACTGTTGACGCCAATAGTTGGAGCAGTTTCAGTGGGGTAGCATAGAGTGGGGCAGAAACTAGACAGCAGAATTCTGGGAAAATGATAATCAAGAAAGTTGAGACAGCAAGTATTGCCAACCATTTAGAGTAGCCTGACCCCAAAGATGGTGGTGGGTGGGAGACAATGAAGGTCATGTGCTCCTAAGAGGGTTTTCCTGGCTTTCTTCTACTTCTAGGACCAGCCAGAGTGAGGGTGATTTGGAATATCCAACACCATTCTATCCTTCACACCCTTGGACATGCTGGTCCTGTCTCAGAAAGGAGGGATCCTGAGAACAGAAAACATTCCTGGGGGAATGAAGGCTAGAGGATGTTTTTGGCTCAGCCAGAGTAGATACTATCAAGTCCTTCCTCTTCAGAGAGTCCACACTAGGATGCCTCTGGGCATCCTTCAATGAGAAGGCTGGCCCCTCTGGCCCCTCTCTTCCCACCTATGGTGTTGCTGCTGTAGCTGGATCCCAGACCTATAACCAGTCTGTCTAATAGCCTTGGCATACCTGTGGTGCTAACATCAAAGCAGACCACAGCTTGTCCTCTGGAGAGGAGATGGAACCACATCATGTGTCCTGGTCTCTTTTCTTACCAGGAAGCTCTTTCATGCTTTTCTGCAATCAGGCCTCACGCTGGCATTCCTGATGTGCCTCCATGATTTTCTGCCCTCATACCTCATCAACCCTGCTCTGGGATCCCAGGCTTTTCCCGATCCTGCACCCGGAGCTGTTTCTCTGAACCAGCACAGCCCCCCCCCCCCCCCCACCGCTCTCTC
>NW_027529603.1:860843-896530 GCF_008692635.1 Crocuta crocuta
CGACTGTATACATTAGTCACTTAGTCCTCTCTCTCCTTAACATCATCTTTCCAAATGATAGAAGCACCTTCCCAATCAAAGATTTACTGGGCAAGGGTCTTCCCCAGCTCCCTGTGGTGATGAAATTAGACAAAATCTAGTCACACGTGGGAAACTGGAGACAGAAATGGCTCAGATTTCTTACTTCAGAGCCCCAGGGCACAGCACTGGCAGAGGGAGCCTATCGATCTATCAAAGAAGCTCTGCTCTGAGTGGTCTACCTTTTGTGGAGACACAAAGTGCTCATTTACATCTGCTACCGTGGAACAAACGAGGGTCTTCACTGGGGCCTTACACTTGCCAGCTGCCCAAGTGCTGAGCCAGTAGTCCCTCAAGTGCCTCAAGCATCCAGGGAGAGAGCAAGGGTCCGTCCGGGTCAGAGTCAGAGCAGGGTTTGCTCTCACCTATGTGGCTCCCACTTCCCAGGACAAGTTCCAGCTGCTCTGGAAATTGGCTCTCTCCAGAGAAGAGATTAGGCTTACAAAGTGGAAATTGTCCAATAAAACGCATAAACATCCTACCTGTACCCCTCCCACTTCCCACCCCCTGGGGCCCCAGGATTTGAAAACAAAGCATAGCCACTGAAAGCCTTTATGTAGATGAGAGCTGCCAAGCAGCTGGCCTGGTTCCTTAGGGCAGCTATTCCTCCTTCCCTGACTAGCATTTCCTGGGTGAGAAGGAAGAACTCAGTGAAAGGAGTAAGTGTCCCCAGAATTTTAGCAAGGTGCTTAGAAAGAAATATGGATTCTGGCCTCTGAAAAGCCTGGGTCCCGATCCAATCCTTGCCACTTACCTGCTGTGTGACTTTCGTGTAATCTTCTGAGCTTCCACTTATTTTCTCAACTGTAAAATAAGGATTAGAATTCTTCTTATGTAAGGTTGTCAGAGTCCAATGAAATACTATATGCATAGTTCCTGGCTTTTTTAAATTATTACCAACCTGCCTGGAGATAGAGCCTCTAAATAACCTGTTATCCTACCTTCCTCTTCTCATCATTTCTCTCCCCAGCACCTGGAAAGATCTCCTAGGTCTCTGTTATAAGGTCCAAGGCAAAGCAGCCTCACCTAGGAGCTTGTTAGAAATGCAAAATCTCAGGCCCACCCCAGACCCTCTGAGTCTGAATCTGCATTTGAACAAGACACCTATATTTTTCTCTGTGCATATTACAGTTTGAGAAGATACTAGGGGCGCCTGTGTGGCTCAGTCAGTTAAGCAGCCCACCTCGGCTCAGGTCATAATCTCACAGTTCATGAGTTCGAGCCCTGTGTCAGGCTCTGGGCTGACAGCTCAAAGCCTGGAGCCTGCTTCAGATTCTGTGTCTCCCTCTCCCTCTCTCTCTGCCCTCCTCTGCTCACTCTCTGTCTCTCAAAAATAAATAAATGTTTAAAATTTTTGTAAAAAAAGAGAAGATACTCAATAGCACTGAATTTCAATAATTCACATCACTTAACAGCAGTAGTTTCCCTCCAGCAAATTGCATACCATATACTAAAACTTCTTCATTGGACACTTGAGTAACAACAAATCAAAATATTAATAAAATGATGAAAGCACAATTTAATATGTACAGAATGCTTTGGTATTTACACTACCTTTTCATACCCATGTTATCTCATCTGATTCCAGAATATGAGATTGCTATCTTCAATGAGAGGGTGTTTGAGTGAGTGAATGAATACATGACTGAATGAATGACTTGGGGACTGTTTAGTGAAAAGAAACAACTAGGGCCTTTAAGATTACACCAACAAGGAATTTTGTTCAGCCACTATTAAGAGCAATCCAAAACAACAGTTTTAAGCCTAAATGAGATTGGGGATTATTTTCCTCTTACATGATAAACTGTCTCCAGGCAGGTCAGGCTGGTGTGTGGAACTCTACAAGTTTCAAAAGCTGGAATCCTGTCTTCTGCTAAGCCATCCTTAGCACATGACTTCAACTCCCAGATAAAAATGACCGCTGGAGCTCCACCCATCAAGTCCTGGTCCCAGAGACAAATAAGCAAGAACGGGGGGGGGGACAAAGTGGTACTTGCTAGTTAAGTTAACCCCTTTAAACAACTTTCTAAAAACCTTACCCAATCACCTCCAGTGACCCCTCCTTAGCCGTCCCCTCTACAAGGAAGATTGGGAAATGTGGTTTTATTAGCCAGCCACTTTGCTGCCCCTAACATAGTAGTAAGGAAGGTGAGGATAGCGGCTATTAGGATGAAATCTAGTGTTCTCTACCAAAAGGGGAATGAATGAAAGGGGGTGTTTTGTGTTTCTCCCCTTGTAATAGCTCAGTAAGGAATAGAAGAGTCTAGTTGCTTCTGGGCAAAAGGAAAGAGTCTTCTTACCAGTGTATTAGTGGAGGGCCCAAAGTAGGGGAAGATGAGAAACCAGGACCCTTAACTGAAGTGTTGCTTTCTTTCCAGAGGATGCTGGCTTCATGGTGAATTATTCATCCTCTTCTTCCACACTGGGATGCTCTCCCTCGTTTCCATCAGAATTCCCAACTCCTTCCAGCCAACTCCTGCTTGTTCCTTCAGTTCTCAGCTTGTCTGCTCTCATAATCATGTTATGTGCTCTCAGAAACCTGGATTTTACCCATACAGTATGTATTCCAGATCTGCCCCACCCTAACCTGTTATCCCACCTCCAAGTATAAGGTCCCTGAGGGTGGATACTATGTCTATACTATTGATCATTGGATTTCCAGCACCTTGCCTGGTAGCCAAATACAGCAGTGGCACGAGAAGAATGCACTCAAATGAATGAAGGTATCAGATAAGAAAGTTCATATTATTCCTTAGCTTTTTGGATTGTAAATAACAAAAATCCTTATAATGATATGAGGGCATGTCACAGAGACAAGGTACTAGATTAGAGACAAGTTACTAGATTAGAACCTGCCCTCAGGAATGAAATATTATGTGCAATGGAGCATAACTAGAAACTCACATGCCACTGAGAATCTCCTCATCTTTCATTTTCTTATTAGATCAGTTTCTCCTCCTTGTTACTTCTACACATGGAGGAAAATATGGCTGTTAAAAGAACTTAAGAGTTATATGCTATTGGACCAATCAGCTGAGAGAAGTTAAGACAGCTCTTCTTCTCTCATCTCTATCTCTTCCAAATTCCAAGCAGAAAAATTATTGTTCTGGTATGGGTCAAGTGCCTGACCCTGGCCCAATCCAAGTGACCAGGGGCTAGGGTCATATTATAGAAACATGGTAGTTCCCAATGCAACCTTGCAGTTTGGATATGGGAGAGTTGATTCCTGAAAGAGAGGTTTTGTGAAGACCAAACAGTGGATGTCCATTGGAGTGAGCATCAGTTCCCCCCAACACCAGCCCCAGCTCCTCAGCCATAGCACCAGCATCTCCTTGCTTTAATGCCTGGATCTCTGAGGCCTCCGTGGGTCTTCAGGGCCACTGCGAGAGTTCTCTGGTAGATTCTAGCATCTAGCTTCCAAGTCTTTATTCATTCCCCAAAACCCCTCTTCCCCAACAATATTAATGTTCAGAGACACCATGGGAACTTGAGCTTCACAGGGAGGACCTCCTCAACAACCAGGAAATCTGCTGGGCTTTCCTGGCTGCAGAAGATGGAAAGTGGAGCCAGGAGAGCTGTTGGGCAAGGTCAGAGAACAGGTGGGAGCAGCTTTCTCCAGGATTTTTTCCAATCAGCACTCTACTTCTCCTCTTACATCTGGCCATCATGCAGCTGTGAGGGAGGAGCTTCCAAACCCATCTGACAAACAAGGAAACTGAGGTCCTAAAAAGAGACAGGATATAAGGGTGGTTGCTTAGCAGATCAATAGCAAAGATAACACTTGAATTTAAGTCTCTCTTCCTTATGCTCTTAATATAG
Organism: Crocuta crocuta; assembly: GCF_008692635.1. Taxonomy (NCBI): domain Eukaryota; kingdom Metazoa; phylum Chordata; class Mammalia; order Carnivora; family Hyaenidae; genus Crocuta; species Crocuta crocuta. Next base: position 864,741 of record NW_027529603.1, read on the forward strand.
GGACTGGGAGAGCTTGACACCTCTGCAGAGACAATACTGTGTTCATAGATGTAGACTATGTTTCCCAGATGTAGACTATGTTTCCATCTAGATATGGACCATATGACTGAGTTCAGCCAGTAGGAGGAAGGTAGAAGGAAAGCATGCCACTTCCACATTTGCCCATAAAATATACCAGGTAATCTTCCACACCCTCTCTCTTACCTCTGTGAGGTTGAAAACAAAAGGCTCTGAGATGGAAGCCTCCTCATGCAAGAAGAGGCCAAATCTCTGATTTCACTGCTTGCAGGAGAGCTGCCCAGGAGTCACCCTACCAAGAAGACCTGCATTGGATTTTACTGGTGCAAGAAATAAATCCTTACTGTGTGAAGCCACTGACATTTTTTTTTTAATGTTTTATTTATTTCTAGGAGAGAGAGAGACAGCGTGAGCAAGGGAGGGTCAGAGAGAGAGGGAGACATAGACTCTGAAACAGGCTCCAGGCTCTGAGCTGGCAGTCAGCACAGAGCCCGACGCGGGGCTCAAACCCACGAACCGCGAGATCATGACCTAAGCGAAAGTCGGACGCTTAACCGACTAAGCCACCCAGGCGCCCCGCCACTGACATTTTGAAGTCATATATTATTAGGTGTAGCATAGCATTCTCAGGCTGACACCTCTCTGATGGAACCCCTCTTCTCCATGATGAGTTAGACTTGACCTCTTCCAGCACTGACTCTGCCCTTTGACCCTGACAAAGACCCGCATACAAAGGCGCAGTACAGCTTTGCGATTAGGAATACAGGCCTTAAATCCAGTCATATCTGAGTCGGAAGCTCCCACCCCCTAGACAGACCCAAGCAGGTTTCTTTGTCTCTTTGAGCCTATTTCTACATGTGTCAAGTAAAGACCATTCCCATTGCGGTTGTAGGGTTTAAAAAGATATCATATAATCAGTGGTTCACCATAGAATGATGTCACCCTGGGAGGGAGAGAGGGTCTTGGGAGGGAGGAAGGAGCTGGAAATTTTGTAAGGTCATGTTTTGTTGTAACCGTGACTGTGAAACCCTTCTAACCAGAGATGCTATATGCCCTGTGATGCTTAGGACACTCCTCCACAGTAACAAGCTGTCACTCGTCCCCAAGCTTTTATACAGTCCATTGGACATTCATTTATCTGATGCTACAATTAGGTGAGCCTAGAAATTAAACTCTGTTTTATAAAGAATCACAAAATATTTTTGCATGGTTTTAATGTCAGATGAACGTTCCCGGAATGTGTTTGCCCTGTGTTGCTGTCAGCACTCTGACAGGAAACAGCACATGAGGATAATTCAGGGAGGGGTAAACTTGCAAAATGACTAATTACAAAGGTGTGGACAGGTGTGGGGAAGCTAGACAGGACAGGGCAGACACCCAGGTTCAGCAGAAGCACAGCTGTCACCCCCACTATTTTCAAGGTGGGGTGGGGAGTGGCGAGATTACTGGAACCTGGAACCTGACAGGGGAGAAGTGTTGCTGGCAGTATCAGATTTCCAGGGCTGCCACAACAAAGCACCATAACCTTGGTGGCTCAAAACAGCAAAATTTTATTCTCTCCATTCTCACAGGCCATCTCTTCTCTGTGTCTTCTCTTCTGTGTCTCATGAAGACACTTGTCATTGAATTTAGGGTTAATCCAGATCATCCAGGGTGATCACATCTCAAGAGCCTTAATTATATCTGCAAAGATCCTTTCTCCAAATAAGGTTACATGCACAGGTTCCAGAAGTTAGAACATGGACATTGTTGAGGCCACTTTTAGGCAACAGGCTTGAGCAATGGAAACCTGAGTAAGGTAAAAGGGCCCACAGTGACCACCAAGCTGAAAGCAAACAGGCCCTGTAGGCAACCCCATCAAAACACCCATGAGCCCTAGCTGAACAATGGGCTACTTACACCCAGGCACAGCTACCAAAAAGGGAAAATTCCATATGTTCCCATACCTCCTCACCTTCCCCCCTTAACTACCACCCCCTACCATAGCCTCCTTTGCTTTTTGCCTGCTGCTTCCTGTGCAACTTATTCAATAGATTTCTATCTCCTTTATTTTGCCTTGGCTGAATTCTTTTACCACCTGTGCTGCTGGCCTCCACCATATCAGGTCACCCCACAAACAATTTTTGGGGGCCCTCATTCAACCTTCTATAGCCACCTTGAGAACAGCAGTGACTTTAAGGTGAGGATACGGATAAGAAAGTAAGCAGAAAAATAAAAACCCCAATCACCCTTCCTTCCCTCATTCCATCTATCAGGGATTTCATTGGCCAACCCAACAGGAAATCAGAGGCCATGAGTGTGGTGGGTGTGTCAGGCTCCCAGGGCCAATAGCAAAACCGGGGTGGGGGGGTGGAGAGATTGGATCTGAAGGGGCAAACAAAAGACACCAGAGTACCTTGTCAATCAGGGAAGCTTGGGTTCTGTTTTATTTGGAACTTCAGCAGGAAAGTTCACCATTGCAGAAATGATAAGTGAATAGCAACAGGGCTGGTGGTTGGTATTGGAGCCAGTAATATAACATGTCTGTAACAGTCTGCATTTGTAGTTGTTGCCCATTCACGGGGGACGACTGCTTCCTTATATCGGCTGGGGTCTGTCCAACCATTCCCGTACTGAATATTTCACACAGTGTTCTTAATGTTTATTTGTTTGAGAGAGCGCACACGAGCGCCAAGTGCAGGAGGAGCAGAGAGAGAGAGGAGAACAGAGGATCTGAAGCCAGCCCTGTGCTAACAGCAGCAAGCCCAATATGGGGCTCAAACTCCCAAAACTGGAGATCATGACAAGAGTCGAAATCAGATGCTTCACCGACTACGCCTTCCAGGTGCCCCTCACATTTTTTTAAAGGAAGTTTGTTTATTTCTTATAATGTTTATTTATTTATTTTGAGAGAGAGAGAGAGAGAGAGATTGAGAATGAATCCTAAGCAGGCTCCGCACTGTCTGCGCAGATCCCAACATAGGGCTGGAACTCACAAACCGTTAGATCATGACCTGAGCTAAAGTCAGATGCTTAACTGACTGAGCCACCCAGGTGCCCCATGCTTCACAAATTTACATGTTGTCCTTGCATGTCCTTACATGTTGTCCATGCTCATCTTCCCTGTATTGTTCCAAGTTTAGTATATGTGCTACTAAAGCAAGCAAGCAAGAAATATATGTTCTTATATTCTAAATACCTTTTATTTCTGCCTTTAAATTAATTGTGGCATTTTTTAATATTATGAAACTGTGATGCAGGTTGGTTATATTATCTATGAATGCTAAAACTGGCGTTGAAAAATATTGGGTTGCATAAAGTTGAGAGTTACAAGGTGCAGGTGACTCATAGTGCCAACACACTAGGAGATGGATACACAGGGCCTATTGTCATTAGGGCTGTTATCACACTTCATCACTTCCAAGCACAATTGGATTGAGGACCCTGGAGACCAGGCCTGCAGCGAGTCACTAGGGGAGGAGAGGGCCTCAAGCCAGTTCCCCTGGAGGTGGTGTGACGCAAGCCTCGGTCCCAAGAAACCCTGGCTCTGACACCACTGTTCCCTCCCCAAGAGCAAGATGTCTCCAGAGGAAGAGACTCTCTTGAGCCCTGGAGCCCCGATGAGCTCCTACAGCACACCAGCATCCCAGGCTTTCCCACAAAGCCAGGAGCGGTGAGGGAGGCAGCGTTTGCAAACCAGACACGCCCCGCCCCGGCCAAGCTTACGTCAGTGAGCTGGCCAGATGGGGGAGGGGTGGAGTTGGCCTCCGAGCAGACTGTCTCACCCCAGGGGAAGGGTGGAGAGGAGGGCAGAGGGAGGAGGAGGAGGGAAGGAAGAGAAAGGCGGGAAGAAATGGGAAGTGAGTCCAGGGAAGTCTGACTCAGGCCAGTCTTGACAGCTGTAGGAAGGGGGGATGGGGTATGTGTTACCTCCTTTCTCGAAATCAGGCATTCAAGACCCCTGCTTACATCTCCTTCCTCATCTCATGCCGTTCCCTGCCCTGCAGAACTATTTATGGATCTCTTCAAAGGCCCGGCTAACCCATGCCTTTGGTTATACAGTTTTCTACCTGAATTGTCTTTTTCTGGCTCCTCTAGCTCAAGGCTTCCTTGAAAATATCACTATCTCCATGAAGTATTCCCCAATCCAGACACAATTACTCTGGTCTCTGCACTGAAATCTATAGATTTCTAAAATAAACTAGAATTGCCATTTATTAATTTAGTACAATGTTCATAAACTTTAGTGTGCATCAAAATCACCCACGAGGTTTTCAAAATGTGGGTTGCTGTTGCAGAGTTTCTGATTCTAGTTCTGGCCTGGGGTGGTGTGGGAGGAGGTAATCGAGAGGACATGACTGCTGGTTGAACCTCAAGGAGGTCCTGGGCAATGGGAGGCTCATCACCTCCTCCCCTGTCCTTGGAATGTATGCTCTGCCAACTGTTCCCACAGCGGGAGCTGTTCCAAGGATGAAGTTTTGAAAGGGTAAGGTGTTGTTGTGATCACCTGGACTGAAGATATGGTTGAGCCCAGTTAGGCCTCTGTATGAACTTTTAAGATTAGGCGGGTGGGTGCAGACATGTATTTCTTTTGTGGCCCTAAAAGCCAAGCCTCCTAAGTAAGTTTCCTTGCTTATTAAACCTCTGCCTCCAACCAATCTGGAGTGATCTGCCTCTTTCTTTGTCCTCTCTGCCCTCTGTGCATGGGGCCAGCTTATGAAACAACAGGTGGGGTTAAGACTTTTCATTTCCAGTAAGTGATGCTGCTGGTCCAAGGATCATACTTTGAGAACTACTGGTTTAGCATAATAAATGATCCTTCCTGGGTATGATCAGTGCCTATTTATTAATTCATTCAGTGAATGTCTACTGCAGGCTTGCTGTATGCTGTACATAGACCACTTGTTGCATAGTCAGTAATAAGCAAAGCAGAGGTAGAACCTATCTCCGTGGAGCTTCCAGTCAATTGAGGAAGACAGGTATTAGGCAAATAAACATACTGTTAAATATATACCAACAAATTGTGATAAATGCTCCAAGGAAAAGAAAAAGAATATTATAATAAAGAATAAGAAGAAGACCCCATTTCAGACTGGGTGGTCAGGTAAAGCCTTTTGGGTAAAAGAGACATTTATACAGGCATCCTTTAGACCAACTCCTATAGGATACACTTACTGCACCGTACGGTTACCTATTTTTAAGTTGTTTGGCTAACCACTAGACTGTGTGCTCCTTGAAAGCTAGAATCTTGTGTTATTAATATTTGGGCCTTCAGCATGCAACAGAGAGTAGGGCCTTGGTAGATAGTGTAAAAATGGATGGAAAGACGGAAGAATCACTGGAAGGATGAATAAATGGATGAATAAAATGTCAGCTGTATGAATATATGCATACATGGATGGATGGATGGATGGATGATGAATGAATGGGTGACTGTCTCTGGCAGTAACATGGAGCACCAGGATTCTTGGTGGCATCAGTGAGACAGGAGAGAAAACAAATAGAAATTTAGCTGACACCTTTGCTGTTTATCCCATCCCTGTCCATCATTTAAGGTGACCACCAATGGTCCCCTTCCCCAAAGCTCCATTGATTACCATTGCTAAGCCCCACTCTCCACATGAAGGAGTTACTGTCACCACTTGCATTCCCACACATGCCACACTTACTTCAACACACACAACTGCCCAAAATCTGCCATCTGTTCACCACCTGCATGCAAATTTCTCAGGGCAAGCCATGTTCTCTGTGTCAGTTTTAGAAGGCAAAAGGAGTGGAAGAGAGGAAAAAAAGAAAGTTTCTCTCTTACCTGGAGCCAAAGAAGGCACAGAACTCAGAGGGGGATGAGGAGATTCTTGCTCTGATAACTTATCACATGACTTCAAACTAGCACTTTCAATGACACATTTCCTCTAGATGTGTGTCTTAGGCTCCTCAGAGGAGCATCGGTTATTTAAAGACTCAATCTGAGTCAAATAAGGAGAAGAAAAAGACCCAGGGTCCCTCTGGGGTATTTAAAAATGGGGAGTGAAAAGAAAACTATATACAGACCAATTCCTTCCCTTTGAAGACTCTCCACCCAAGACTGAAACTCGATCTGCTTTGCAGGCTTCAGACTTCCATACTCTTGTTTCTATTCTCATCAAAGCTCTTGGCCACCCAAGCCCAGTCCAACACCAAAGACATTTGAGTCTAGAAGGGACTTTCCAGAGGAGTTAGAGGTGGGAGAAGAGCTCCCCTCCATTCAAAAGAGGACAGAATGAAGAATCTGGGACATGATGTTCCCCAGAGATGGAAATACAATCGTCTCAGTTGTGAAGGATCTGAACAGATGACTCTCAGAAGAGGGCAAGAGGACTGAATACCTTTCGTGCATATGAATAGCTAACATCAATATTAACTAAAGAAATGCAGAGAAAGCAAGACTTCATATGTATACATACGTGCACACACACACACACACACACATTTTAAACCGTAACGTTCTGTGTGAGTCAGAATGTCCTGAAATGGTCTCAAGTGGAACTGTAGTTGGTGCATTTCTGAAATAACAGGGGAGTAGGTCTCAAGTGCAAATAAAATGTTCATGTTTCCCCTCCCACTAAAAGGAAGATACGATTTGACACCAATTTATTTCCAATTCTGATCATCTATCCTAAAGGAACCACTTGAAATGTAAAAACAGCGGCAAAAAAGAACACAAATCACAAATACTAATCACAAAGATACTCATCTTTGTGTTACATGTAATAGTAAAAGACTGAAAAATGCCTGTAAGTCCAGCAACTATAGAACGGTTGTTGGTTAGACATTTATAGAATATTATTTATCCATGCCTAATTATGTGTTCTGCAGAGTTCTTCCTTGGGGGATGTGCTGGCAGCAATAATTGTCTGGGGTGAAGGCTGCAGGCCCTTTAGGAGAACACTCTGATTGAGTCTCTCAAGTCCAAAACCTGGTTCTCAGCTTCTTAAGATCAGAGACTGGTGTTTCTTAGTGCACCAGCTAAGAGCAGAGTCTTCATGACAGATTTTCACTAATACTGCTCAAGGCTTATATAGCCATCAAAGGCCAATCTATGAGATCACGGTGAATGACATACCTTTCCAAACGGCAGAATATGTGTATCCACTGCCCAAGATCTGTCCTTCAGCTGATAGTGGGATAAGTGGTACAAAAATTCAGATTTCTTGGTGAGCTGTATGTTTGAATATAAGAAAATGGGTAGTTCTGAAGGAGTATTTTTCAAGCAGTGGTGAGGCTTGATGAAATGTTCCTGATCTATAGGATAGGCAATGTCTCTAGTGACTGAAATGCTTGTCTCTCTTCCTGGGAGAGCAGAGGCTGCTTGGTGATGAGTCTGCTTTCCTGCACCTGCCTTTTCATGCTCATGCTTCTCTTTATAGTAATGTAGTTCCCTTCTTAGTGCAGGTGACTGACAAATCCAGGGTAGCACCAGCCCAACCAATCAACATCCCTTCTCTGGGCCTACAGACTTGTGATGGTGCTAGTTATCAATCTAATGCCTCTCAGCTCCAAAATCAGTCTTCATTACCTGCCCTGAAAAAATACAGCAGACCACCTCAAAATGCTAAGTGACTGATGTCAAGCTTTGTCAGTAGAGGGCACTGGAGAGACATTGTGGGAGGCATATTCTTTTCCGGATTTGGGTGTGCTCTGTTCTGCAACCCTACCCCACCCCCGTGGCACGTGGCACCTGACTCCTACAACATGGGCAACTTCTCCAGTACCCAGCCCCTGCAACGCAAGTGACGTCTCTAGCATCAGGTTCCTGCAGGACAGATGGTTTCTTTAGTGTCCAGCTCCTGCAGTTCAGGGCTGCCTGCATCCTCTGGCACTCTTTCTACTCCCTCTTGTAGAGGAGTGACTCCAGTGAACACATCCCAAGCACGTTCTGCTGGCGCAGCACCACCGAGATGTCTCCACTGCCCAATGAGCCACAGCCACGCTCTCCCCAGCAAGGTCTAGATCTCAGCCCTGGGAGTAGGGGTGGGACGCCCTGCCCTGGATGCTCTTTCTCAGCCGCAAAGAGACTTAACTAAGACAATCTGACTTTAAGAGACATTGCACCTCCTCTCGTGATATATTCATTTCATTAGAACATTTAGAGTTTGAGGGGCGCCTGGGTGGCTTAGTCGGTTAAGCGTCCGACTTTCGCTTAGGTCATGATCTCGCGGTTCGTGGGTTCAGGCCCCGCGTCAGGCTCTGTGCTGACTGCCAGCTCAGAGCCTGGAGCCTGTTTCAGTCTGTGACTCCCTCTCTCTCTGACCCTCCCTTGCTCACGCTGTCTCTCTCTCTCTCCTAGAAATAAATAAAACATTAAAAAAAATTAAAAAAAAAAAAAAAGAACATTTAGAGTTTGAGCGGTGCCTGGGGGGCTCAGTTGGTTAAACAAATGACTCTTGTTTCCGTCTCAGGTTGTGATCTCACAGTTTGTGAGTTCCAGTCCCACATTAGGCTCTGCGCTGACAGTGTGGAGCCTGCTTAGAATTCTCTCTTCCCTCTCTCTCTGCTCCTACCTTCCTCATGCTCTCTCTCTCTCTCTCAAACTAAATAGGTAAATTTAAAAAAGTTTTAAAGAACATTTCGAGTCTGATAGATGTCCTCTTTTGAGACATTGTTTATAAAAGCAAAAGTGAGAAACAACTTACAAGTTCAATAGTATGTTTTGAAAAAAATTTTTTAAATTTTTAATGTTTATTTTTGAGAGACAGAGAGAGATAGGGCATGAGCGGCGCAGTGGCAGGAAGAGAGGAAGACACAGAATATGACGCAGGCTCCAGGCTATGAGCTGTCAGCACAGACCTCAATGCGGGGCTTGAACTCCCGAACCATGAGATCATGACCTGAGCCGAAGTTGGACGCTTAACCCACTGAACCACCCAGGTGCTCCTGTTCAGAAAATTATTAATGTGCTTGTATCTTTTGTCTTTTCCCTCTTCAACACAAACCTTGTGGGGTGGTTATTCTCCAACTGTCCCTTCAAATCCATTATCTCTTGTTTCCTACCTGCTCTGTGTGCTGGGAGGTTGACCTCTGTGGAATACTTACTCCTCTGCCTTAGAGTTCAGTTCAGCTAACAGGAGGCACTGGGAAGAGATCTGAGCACAGGTGGAGAGATGTCAGAGTGATCACTCCCCTGGTGCCCCCTCAACCAGACCATGGGGAGGCAATAGCTGCGTTCCTCCACCTAAATTCCTGTCGGACAGTCTCTCTTTCACGGGTATAGCTTTTGCTATTGCTCCTTCAGGACTGAGGGTGGCAATGCACAATGCCTTCCCACATGTCTAGTCCTGAGTGCTTTGTCATTTATTTGTCACGGTAGCCTTGCTGGCACCTTTGTAAATAGTCCTTTCATCAAACTCTTCAATGATGCATGGAGTAAACCATCTGCTTTCTGCTTGGGGGACTTAGCATCCATGAGAAGGAGGGGAAAGTAGTGATTAGAATTTGTTACAGAAAGCTTGCAAAGAGAAAGACTGGGGTTTCTGACATCCAAAATGGGATCAGGTAGTAAGATACAAGCCTTAAATGCTTTTTAAACTATTTCTTAGATTATTCTGTAGTTAAACCCATGGTTTACTTTCCCTAGTATAAGTGGGTGGGAAGTTGTACAGGAGACTAGCTTAGCTAAAGAATCCAGAAATCACAGTTTTTCTGCACATTCTCAGTTGAAGTGTGATGTAAATCTCTCACCACTACAGGGATGTGATTAATTAAATGATAGAAGGATAGATGGAATATTAATGATGATTATAGCAATTTTTAGTGAGTAAGAGCTTACAATGTACTGCCAAGTGAAAAAGTAAGGCATGAAACTTAGTCATTTTGATAGCTACTATGTTAAATATATACACATATATGCATAGGGGGGAAAAACCTAAAATAAGGGATTCACCAAAATGTACAAACAGGTTGCCTTTAGGTAGTAGGTTTGGGGGTGGTATTTATTTTTTCCTTTATATTTTTCTTTATTTTCAAATTTTTCTTCAATGAGCACAAATTACTTTTGTAGCTAGAATTTTTTTTTTTTTTTTTTAAAGAACACATACATCATGTTCTGCTCACACTATCGGAAACAAATCAGACTGACCCTGGCAAGTCCCAGCCAAGGAATTTGCCTCCAGATATGCGTTGGCCTGATTAGTGCCAGGAACCTCAGCCAACAACTCTCTGAGTTAACTCTTTCTTCACAAAAGAGTAGGAGGTGGTGAGACAGGGACCCTTCTGATGAGGTCAACCTGTAGGAATGAGGTTGCTACAGTGGATCCCATTGTCCTAAGCACCTGCCATGGAGATATGGGGAATTCTTAGTCTTCCAGTCAGGGTTAGGTTGGGCCACCTGTAGTGGGCTGCTGGGAAACAAGTTGAATCAGAACTAGCCCTGTCCTTGGGGAACAAACACGGGACTCTATCACCAGTGACATGTACAGGGTATGAATGGTGTCTTTGGAGCATGTAAAACATAAGGCCAGCTTACTCAGGACTGGAAAGAGACATGTAAGTTGATGTCCCTTTCCCCACCCAGGTGAATGTGGGCGGGCGTGCCTTTAGGCCTTTGCGTGGGCCTTTCTATCTACTTGAAACCTTATGTTTGTCTATCAAATTTCTGCTGACTTACCTTTGAGTATCCAGGTAGAATAGCAAGGAGAGTTCATCATGGTGGATCCAGGCATTGGCTGCTCTGTGCTGGCCCTTTGGAGCAGCAGACAGGCGCCCCCTGCTGGAGAATGTGCCACACATTAGACCTGGAGTAAGGGGCAGGGAAGTATGCTGAAAGGCTGTGTTGGTATTTCAATATTTTGTTTAGTTTTGCTGTTGTAGGGGAGGAGAAATAACGTTCTCTCTACCCTTCTGAGTTCTTAGCTGAGACCCTTGTAATAAATGGCAGATTAATGCAGGGAAAAAACACAGAAGTTTATTAACATGTATACTTCATGTGTACATGGGAGATACTTAGGAGAAGAGGAGGTCCCTGAGGTGGTTTAGAATTCAGAGTTAAATACCATCTGAATAGGGAAAGGGAAGAGGGAATGAAGGCCTCTTAGAGGAGAGAAAATGATTTTTAGGAAAGATGAATGGGCCTTCCGAAGAGTATAATAATTTGAGACAATGTTTGTCTTCTGGGTATGGTATTGACTTCTAGTCTCCTCTTCTGTAACAAGACAATTTTCCCTGGTTGATGACACCTTTGGGGAAGGGATCTATGATAAATGAGCTCCTTTTGGAGGATCTATCTTAATTTATTTTTATCTTTTTAAGTTTATTTTTTAGACAGAGAGAGAGAGCATGAGCAGGGGAGGGGCAGAGAGAGGGAGAGAGAGAATCCCAAGCAGGCTCCACACTGTCAGCACAAAGCCCAATGTGGGGCTTGAACTCACAAACTGTGAATCATGACGTGAACTGAAATCAAAAGTCAGACGCTTAACCGGCTGAGCCACCCAGGCGCCCCTGGAGGATCTATCTTTAGGCAGATAAGAAGAATTTAGAGAAAACCTCTCTCAGCATGGGTTGCTTCTCAAGGACCTACAGCTCAACATAATCAATATGCCAAAGTGGCATGTTCTGAGATGATGTGGTCTGCCACCCTTCGTGGTGGTTACTGAGGTTGTGGTTTTCAGTTTCCCTCCCCTTAGTGACCCCCCACCCAACTAGCCACCCTTCACTCATCAAAAGCCAAGCTTGTGGGGAGAGCATTCCGTGGGGTCCTCACCAAGGCCCCTAGCCAAGGCCTAGCCTGCATGCAGAGCTCATGCCACCAGTGCCCAGGCCCAGGCCCAGACAAAGGCATGACCTGTTAAGAGGGGAAGAGAATCAAAAGAAAAAAAGGTGGGGGGGGGGGGGAAAAAAAATGGGGAAATGAAAAAATGTACAATGGCAAAGTGAGGAAAGGGAGGAAATCAAGTCAGCATGGAAAAGGTTTGCGGTGGGAAGCTCCTGGAGAGGCAGATGACACACAGGAGACCGAAGGTCCTGGTGGGGGAGACAGGCACATGGCAAAGGAGACAGTCCACAATGCTAGAAGTTCCAAAGCTTCCGGGGTGAAGGCGGAAGAGGAGTCTGTCCTGGCTGTGCTGAAAGGGTACCTGAGTCCTTGGGGGAGACACATCTGCTCCATCCCTCAGACTCTTTCCAGGCCCCTGACCACTGACTACCACGGTCATGATAAGCATGAAAAAAGTAGCCTGAGAAGGCCTGAGACAATCATAAGGACCCCGAAGGAGAGGGCATGGAGTCCTAGACGGACCAGTCAGGCAGCCAAGGCATGACACACAGTGACAGGGACACACAGGGAGANTCTCAGAACTACATAAAACATTTTAAAAAATTAAAAAAATAAAAGAACTCATGAACCATGAGGTCAGACATTCAACTGACTGAATCACCCAGGCATCCCGACATATCTTCTGACCAACAGTCTGACTTGACTCATCTGTCCCTCTGCTAGCCGGGTGATTGCCAGCATAAGTGTTCTTTGTAGCCCTAATTCCTCACATGGTGGATACCCAACAGTTTTCAATAAATGAATGAACACATTAATGGCTTTTGAAGGCAACTTATAAAAGATGTAGGTCGTTAATAGCTAGGACAACATTTCCCAAACTGTCTACCTTGGGACATCAGCTCTGAGGGGTGTTAATAGATACTTGCTAAATGATGACGGGGAGTGGGAAGGTTCTGTATTCAATCTGGGAAATGCTAGATTAAAAATAGACATCTGAAGAGCTTCTCAAAGCCTTTAATAAACTAATGGTTGTTGCCAGTGTCTAAGGGAGGGGTCCAGGAGGCAGCATTACCCTCCCTTACTTGACCACAGGAAACTTTCCTCAGAAGCATCTTTCAGGGCTAGTATACCGAGGAATGTAGTGGACAGTTGTCACTCTGCGTTTTCATCCAAGGATTGTAGATAAAAATTAAGTTACATGAGAGATCTAGAGAGAGAATAGCTCCTTACGAGAAGAGAGGATATGAGAGCTGAAAAGAGAGACTCCCTTATCTGTCCCCCTTGCAGACTGAGTCCTAAGTCTTTTAAGGTTTTATCAGCCACTGTGGGGCTCTCCTTTCTCTTCTGGATAACCCGGGGAGGTGGACTCCCTCTTTCTGCTCTGATGCACTGTAGTGGCTGAGGGGGAGGCCAGGAAACCTGGAGAAAAGAGAACCCAGAGGACTGCTTGGAGCTTAGGCCCCTAAGAGGCTAAGGGCTCCAGTAAGTATCTCCAGGAAGAGCTTTAGTGCAGCCAGAAAGTAAGGGGGTGGGAGGTGCGTTTTAAAAGGGATCACATACAGCAAGTTTATAGCTGAGATTAGGGTTGAAATAAACTGAAGAAAAGAAAGGAAGAGCCTAGAAAATGGCCTCATGTGAATCCCAGAGTTCATTTACTTTAAAACAGTGGTTCTCAAATAGATGGACATTTGACAGTGTCTGAAGACATTTTTGGTTGTCAGAACTGGGGAGAAGTGCTACTGGCATCTAATGCGTAGTGAACAGGGATGATGCTAAACATCTTCCATGGCACAAAGAATTAGAAGGCCAAGGAGTGCCTGGGTGGCCCAGTCAGCTGAGCATCCAACTCTTGATTTTGGCTCAGGTCATGATCTCAGGGTTGTGGAATCAAGCTCCGCACTGGGCTCTGTGCTGGGCATGGAGCCTGCTTGGGATTCTCTCTCTCCGTCTCTCTCTGCTCCTCCTCCACTTGCATGCTCTCTCTTTCTCTCTCTTTCAAAATAAATAAATAAACATTAAAAAAAAATTAAAAGGCTAAAATAGTGCCACTGTTGAGAAAACTTGCCTTAAATATTCTGAAATCTCACCTTCAATTTAAAATTTAGGATGTTGGGTTGCCTGGGTGACTCAGTCGGTTGAGCGTCTGACTTCAGCTCAGGTCATGATCTCATGGTTTGAGTTCAAGCCCTGCATTGGACTCTGTGCTGACAAACAGCTCATAGCCTGGAGCCTGCTTCAGATTCTCTATCTCCCTCTCTCTGCCCCTCCCCTGCTCATGCTCTGCCTCTCTCTGTCTTTCAAAAATAAACAAATGTTAAAAAATAATAAAAAATAAATAAAATAAAATTTAGGATGTTGCTTAAATTCAGCTGTTTTGCTGTAAAGAATTGGGAAAAGTTAATTTAGCAGAAGAAAATCCATGATCATCAGTATCATGGCCCAAATCTTATTCAACAATAGTATTTTGTAAGCTTAAATCACATCACAAACAAGGGGACATGTTTTGCAAGCAGGGAACTATAGAAATAAAATGACTCACAGCAAATATTTTACCTAATTTAAAAGTTTAAGATGTTGCTCAGATTAAGTTGTTTTAACACAAAGAATTTGGGGGGGATTTCCTAAGTAGGAGATAAAAAGGTACAAATAAATAAATATTATGAGGAGAGATGAGAAGGATCTGACTCCTGTCTAGGCAATTATAGAAATTTTTGCGCAGGTGCATGAAGGGACATGTAAGAGGATTTTTATCACAAAGTTGTTTGTGATAGTTGGAGTGCTGGATGCCTCACTGAAATATTCTATCACCGTCAAGGGGCAATGAACCAGATATGCACACAACAATGTAAACGGATCTTTAAAACATGGTGCTGAATAGTGGGGGGGGCGGGGCGGGGGAGAGTAAAGAACAAGAGACCCCCAGCACGATACTATTGATCTATTGATTGAAATTAAAAATACATGACCACAAACAATTCCTCATGCTTTCAAGAACATTCACAAATAGAATGATTCCCAAATCTTGGTCACCATACAAACTTTACGGTTGAACGCTTAGGACTCAGGCACCACTGCCACCTGGTGGCAGCAATTCAAAATTGAGGCATAATTCCAGTGGGTTTCTTGGGGTGCTGTTTTGTTTTATTTTGGTTTTGTAAGAACTGCCAATACTTGATGCTGCCTGTCCTTTTTTGGTTTAGCCATCTTTGTGATATGTAGTACTATCACAACGTAGCTTTATTTTTTAAAATTTTATTGAAGTATAGTTGACACCCAGTGCTATATTATTTTCAGGTGTGCTACATAGTGATCCCAAAACTCTGTACATTATGCTATGCTCACAAGTGTAGTCACCATATGTCACCCTAGTTAGTTGTAGTTAAAGATTTTTTATTTTTAAAATATTTTTTAATGTTTATTTATATATTTGAGAGAGAGGAAAGAACAATCGGGGTAGGGGCAGAGAGAGAAGGAGACAGAATTCCCAAGCAGACCCCATGCTGTCAGCACAGAGCCCAAAGCAGGGCTCGATCTCATGAACTGCGAGACCATGACCCGAGCTGAAATCAAGAGTCAGATGCTCAACCTACTGAGCCACCCAGGCACCCAAGATTTTTTATTTTTAAGTAATTTCCACACCCAGCATGGGACTCAAACTCACAGCCCTGAGATCAAGAGTTGTACACCTCACCGACTGAGCCAGCCAGTTGCCCCTCTATGCTATACCTTTTGTGCACATGATTTATTCATTCCAGAACTGAGAGCCTGTATCTCCCACTCTGCTTTATCCATTTTGTCCATCCCCTCACATCTCTTCCTTCTGGTAGCCATCTGTACTTACAGGTCTGTTTCGGTTAACGGTTTTTTGTTTTTGTTTTTTACTGTTTATTTATTTTTGAGAGGTGGGGAGAGGGGCAGAGAGAGAGGGAGACACAGAATCTGAAGCAGCTTCCAGGCTCTGAGCTGTCAGCACAGAGCCTGAAATGGGGCTTGAACTCATGAACCATGAGATCACGACCTGAGGCGAATTCGTATGCTTAACTGACTGAGCCACCCAGGTGCCCCTTAATTCAGGTTTTTTTTTTTTTTTTTAATATTTTTATTTATTTCTAGGAGAGAGACAGCGTGAGCGGGGGAGGGTCAGAGAGAGAGGGAGTCACAGACTGAAACAGGCTCCAGGCTCCGAGCTGGCAGTCAGCACAGAGCCCGACGCGGGGCTCGAACCCACGAACGGCGAGATCATGACCTAAGCGAAAGTCGGACGCTTAACCGACTAAGCCACCCAGGCGCCCCTAATTCAGGTTTTTTAAAGATAGAATGTATATACTACAAAATGCACAGATATTAAATGTTTAACTCACGAATTTTGACAATCCGGTACATCAGTGTAATCGTCACTTTAAACACTATAGAGAATATTTCCATCACTCCAGAAAGTTCCCTCTGCCCTTCCCTGGAAATCCTCCCTACACAGTACCCTACAAGCAGCCACTGATCAGTCTCTGACACTGTAAATAAGCCCTGTCTGTTGTAGAACATCATGTATGTGGAATTATATGGTGTGTACTCTGTCAGTACTCCACCCACATCTCCTTGGCACTCACCATTCCGCTGCACACCTGCATTTCCGTCCACAACACCCGCAATTCTTTGGCTGGAGGCTTCCTCCATGTGCTCAAAGACATGAGAGGGGCAGCTGATTAGAGCCAGGGAGTTAAGGGCCTCCCTCCAGCAGTTCTCAATGAGTGGCTTATGGGAGTTGGTAGATGTATATCCCAGCTCCCTCACCCCTCAGTGGGGATAACTGTAATGGGATCCACAGAGTGCCCCATCCATCCCTGCGGGACTGAGGCCTGGTTTCCCACAGTGATAACCTCATTAATGCACATTACTAGTTCTCCTCCCTTCTTGCCTCACTTATCCTGACTCCCCCGCCAATGCTTCCTGGTATCACCTCCTGAATCATGGACCCTATCAGAATTAACAGTGGTCCAGGGTGGTGTGACTTTGCACTTGGCCATAAGAACTTATAGTCTTCTTTCTAAAGACCATCAGAGATCTAGAAGAAGCAAGAAGAAGGTCTTATGAGACTTTGTCCTAAGTTCTTTCACAGCTAAGTTCAGAAGACTTGACTTCTGAGCTAAGTCTGTGAATGGAAGTCCTTAGATGGAACATGACCTGAGAACACCAGGTCTCTTATGACCCCAGGACACTCCTAGAGTGAGGACTGACCTAAAAATTCCTCCTCGATGATGATAATCAAGCCAGGATTCCATACACTGAGAGAGAAGGCAGGTGTGAAGCTGTTATCTGTGAATCCTACAGATGGACTTGGGACAGATTTTGGAATAAAACACCACATCTAGATCTTGGAGGAGATGCTGAGTGCTCTGGGGCCCCGACAGGTGGGCCAAGAACGAGAACAATGGGACCCTTGGAATAGAGTGCCACCTTTGTTCCCATACGAACACAGCATACAGTGGTCAGTGGCTGGACCCACTGGCCCAACCTGGTCCTCAGAACTCTCTGAAGCCCTCAAGCCCAGGTGAAAGAATGTGGAACTGGACTCCTTGCTGTCCTGAAGCTGCATCCAGTCCCGGAGATATTCATATACCCAACACACGTGTGTCAGGCCCTGCACAGAGTACTGGGGATCTAAGGTAAAATGGATGCCTACCCATTCCTCTCTGTAAAGAAATATAGAGCATAGTCTCATAAGGAAGAAAAGGCCGTGGGACATTACATGTGCTGTGTCTGTACAGATGAGGGGCCCAAACTGGGGAGGGCTAAGCGTCCCAGAAGAGAGCCTAAGGGAGGTGGTAGAGGGGCATGCCAGGCAGAGGTGCCACACGAGCGAAGACTTGGAGGAATAAGAGCATGGTGGGTGGTTCTGTCTGATGGAGTTCAGGGTTCAGTGGCCAGAGACGAAGTTAGAGAGGCCGGCAAAGGCCCACTCATGGAAAAATGTGTGTGCCATACAAAGAATTTGGCTTCACCCTTGAGTCAATAGAGATTAAATAATTTCAATTGAATGGAATAATAATAATTGAATATATTAAGCAGATGGATCATGGGGTCATTTCTGCATCTCAGAAAGATTGCTCTGGAAGAAGTATGGAGACAAGTTAGAGGAGGTGAGACCAGAAGCAGGGAAACAATGAAGCCAAGAGGTCATAGAGGCTAAACTAGAGCAATAGCGTGGAAATGTAGAAGAGGTGATAGATATGTGAAAGGAGAAGGAGGTGAAATCAGTAAGAATGAAGAAGTTAGGGCACATTCAGAGGGACGCCCATGTCTGCCAAGGGCACCTGGATGATAGTAGTGTTGTCCACCTGGATGGGAGCACTGGGAAGTGGAGCCTCTCTGGCTGGAGAGGAGATAGTAAACTGACTTTTAGACATATTTAGTGAGGGGTCCATGGGGTATCTCTATCACCATTTCCATCACTTCCCTGACAGCTGCATTTTAGAAATACCTTTATAAATTTATAAATGTTCAGTGCCGGTGTGTCCATTCCATTTCCTCACTACTTGCAAACTGCAAGCTCCTTGAGCATAAGGATCCATTTACCCTTCATTTCTACGGTCCTAGGACCTGGCACAATGACTTGTGCCCAACAACAGGTACTCAATAAGGGGCTGTTGAATAGTAGGGAAGGTGCCCCCGTGATTGGATGACTTCAGTCTATTGCCATCTCCGAGTCCTCCTTGGAGTCAGATACCAAGCAAATAGATGAAATCTCCCTTTAAAGGAGTAGAGGGGTGGGGTGCCTGGCTGGGTAGCTTAGTTGGTTGAGTGTCCAACTTCGGCTCAGGTCATGATCTCCTGGTTCGTGGGTTCGAGCCCTGTGTTGGGCTCTGTGCTGACAGCTAGCTCGTAGCCTGGAGCCTGCTTCAGATTCTGTGTCTACCTCTCTGTTTCTCCTTCACTCATACTCTGTCTCTCAAAAATAAATAAATGTTTTAAAAAATGTTTTAATAAATAAATAAAAAATAAAGGGGTAGGGGGAGTGCCCTTTCCTTTTCCTGCCATCGTGTGAAGGCCCTGCAGTTTGGACCAGGCTGAATGGGAAGTGGCCAAATCTGGGACACAGTCAGGTGGCTGAGGAGCCCAGGACAGGCCAAGCCATAGAGCTGGCTGTGTCCAGACCAGGCCTCCTGGGCGAAGGTGCCCATACCTAGATGCTCAGAGCAGGCAAGAGGCACTTGAGGTTGGAGGAAGGTGGAGGAGGACGTGGGATGAGGGGCCAGGAAAGACGGTCCAGGGGCAGGCTGGCCATGTTGGCATGCCATCTGGAAGCCCAAGACCTGCTTGAGCTCAGTTTGTCCACCTTAAAGCAAACAAGGCCATTGTTTGCTTTGCCCACAGCAGGGCTGGTGACTCAGACCTAATGGATCTTGCATTGTCATCATTGATGAGGGGCTATAATCCTTGGCTCGATCCAAGACAGCAGAGAGCATGAAGGCTGTGGGGCGAGGCCTGGAGGTGTTGGCTCAGCCAGTGCGCATGTCCCAGCCCTCACTCTGACCTGTGGAAAAGATGGAGGAACCAGCAGCTACTCTGCCAGAGCCCAGTTTAAGGGCATCTCTGTCTTTATTGTATTGATCCCAACACCTGTGTAGTGTATGTACAGCTTATAGGGCCTTGAGCGCTTGGCTTCTGCTCTGCTTAAAGGAATATACACTCAAGCTGCTTTCTTGGCATCACAGGGCCTGCACACATCTCACTTCACAATCTCCTCTTCAGGGTCCTCACAGCTGCCCTGGGAGTCAGACTGGTGACCAGCGGGCCCATTTCCCAGATCGGAGCATGTGCACAAGCCTAAAAAGAGGAAGGGATACACTCAAGTTCACCCAACAAGTTGGTCTGGGCTGGGACGTGAGGGGAGCTGGCCCTCTCTTCCTGCCACTCACGTCCATGTTCATTCTACCCTAGCCATACTGCACTCCTTGGTATTTACTTCCTTAGCACACCAAACTTGCTCCTGTCCCAGGGCCTTTTCCTGCAGCTACTTCTCTTGGCAGACTTTCCCCCCAGATCTCTACAGGACTCACTCCTTCTCGCTTATACGATCAACGGCTACTTAGGAAGCAGCACCTATATATTCAGTGGGAAGCCAAACAAGGTCACAGAGTCAGCTTCTAGATTCCACTGCTGGAAGGTGGGATGTGGGGTGGGAAGCGGAGTTCTGATCTCCCTGACCATTCCAGACTCACTGCGTGCCTATGTCCACTCAACTGATGTCACTTTAGCTGCATCGGCCTCTCTCTGTTTCCTGGATGTGCCAAGTTTCTTCCTGCCCCCAGGCTCTCACACATTCTGTTTCCTCTGTCTGCAACACTGTTCCCCTCTGCTGCAGCCTGCCCCGCCCACTTACCCTTGGCCTTTTCCGATTTCCCAGACGGATAGGTCAGTCTTGGATTCTTCCAAGTCACTGAGCGTGTCTCATGTGAAGTAATTGCCATTACTTCAATGGCAATAATAAAGCTCTGGTACCAGTCACCCATCCACTTCCTGACAAGCTGCTTGAGGGCAGGAATTGTGTCTGACTTATTCTTTGCTGTGTCCAAACACTCAGCATGGAGCTTAGCTGCTTATTAAATTCTTGTTGAGTGAATGAATGAATTCTGCATTAATGGATGAGGTTTATTTGTATACCTTGACATCTATAGGAGTGCTGTCCAATAGCAGTTGAATATAGGAATTCAGGTTCATTATTTTGGTGAGAGGACATATTTGAAGTTTATCACTATGAGTGAATCCAAGAAGTATTTGACCAAGGAAAGAGACTTTGGGCAGGGAGGATGATAGGTGGGCTCGGCACCCCACAGGCTGCCCTTGAATTTACTCTGAACTTTAAAGGATGTCGAATTCAGGGTGCTTGGTCCCTTGAAACATCTAGAAGCATCAACAGACCTTCCTGCCATATTGATAAAGGCCTAAGGTCCAAAAACAAGGGAGGTGACAAACTCCTTTGTTTCCCTCTGTCCCCTTCTCACTCTAACCTGGATCACTGGCAGGCAGACCTGGGGACCAGATGAGAAATGCAGAAAGGCCCAAGAGCTTCATCATGTGGAAGGATGGGGACAGGCAAGGGGCCTGACCTGCTTAGCCTGGAGGTGCTCACTGTGGTTCATGTCAGTGCAGGAGGCTTAAGGACAGAGCTGGGACTCCCCCAAGGAGTCTCAGAGAAACAGACCATTTGTGTGAGGAAGGACTCAGTTAAAAGCCATGCAATGATGAAACTGGTAGGTAGTGAGCTTCTCTTCTCTAGAGGATGAATGACTTCCTGGCAGAGCTGCTGTAGGAAGGTCCACGAGGAAGATTGTAGACAAGACCTCAGTGACCTTTAAAGTTTCCTCCCCTCCCCATTAATGAAATGTTCTTACTTTAGGACAGGAAATCGTCATTAAATATTTGCTCTGCTTGGCTAAGCAATGGAAGGATAGCTATCACCTGGCTCAGAGGCATCTGTGGGCCTGTGAGCTTCCTGATCTTGTGAGCTTCCTCATCCTGAAGATGAGTCATGGACCTGAGACTGGGTGTGGCTGCAGATCTGGGACCTCTTATCAGTCTGTAGGGGTGACTGTCTGGCTGCCTGGAGTACTATTTTTTTTTNGAGTACTATTCTTGAAGAAGGATCCTTCCTATTGATTCATTTAAGTTTCTTACAACTTATCTGTAGGCTTGAAATGTAAAATAAAAAGAATTTTAAAAAACATTGAAACTTTGATTCATTTTGGAAAGAGACTCAGTATCTATAGTTTTATTTTTTAAGTTTTTTAATGTTTATATTTAATTTTTTAATGTTATTTAAGATTTATTTTTGAGAGAGAGAGAGAGAGACAGCATGAGTGAAGGAGGAACAGAGAGAGAGGGAGACACAGAATGTGAAGCAGGCTCCAGACTCCGAGCTGTCAGCACAGAGCTTGATGTGGGGCTTGAACTCACAAACCGTGAGATCATGACCTGAGCTGAAGTCGGACACTTAACCAATTGAGCCACTCAGGTGTCCTTATTTATTTTTGAGGGAGAGAGAGACAGAGACAGAGCATGAGCGGGGGAGGGGCAGAGAGAGAGGGAGAGAGGGAGACACAGAATCCAAAGCAGGGTCCAGGCTCTGAGCTGCCAGCACAGAGCCTGATGCCAGGCTGATGCCAGGCTCAAATTCCTGAACTCCTGAACCATGAGATCATGGTCTGAGCCAAAGTCAGATGCCCAACCGACTGAACCACCCAGGCACCTCAGCACCTGTAGTTTTAAATTCTCTCCAGGGAAATCGAATCTGTCAATGGAACTAAAAATCACTGATCTAAATTAATTAGAAAAGCGCATATATAATAACATTTCATTATTTTGTTTTATAAATCAGAAAATTCTTTGAAAGCAAATAACCAAATATCTCATTCATATATATTTTATAAGTATGGGGGAGTTTTAGATACTGATTTTTTTGAAAAGAATCTTGTCTGTATTTAAGCCATTAAAATGCAAATGGCATGAAAGGCATGAACACATCTTCTTTATATTTTCTGCCTCCCCCTCCTCCACCTTGTGTCATGAAAGTTGTGCTCTTTCATGGTGGGGAGGGAGTAAAAGGAACATTTCTTTATTTTTATTATTTTTAAATGTTTGTTTATTTTTGAGAGACAGAGAGATGGGAGCATGAACAGGGGAGGGGCAGAGAGAGAGGGAGACACAGAATCCAAAGCAGGCTCCAGGCTCTGAACTGTCAGCACAGAGCCCGATGTGGGGCTCAAACTCGTGAACTGTGAGATCATAACCTGAGCTGAAGTCACCAGGTGCCCCAAAAAGAACATTTCACTTATATTTATACCCCACTTCATCCTCTGCAAAAACATTTCCCCATCTGCTATTCCCACTCCCTTCTTCACAGCAGCCCCAGAAGGGAGACAGAGTCAGAACTGCCTCCTCATTTTGTGCATGGGTAAACTGAGGCCTAGTTAAGGAAGGTGTTTGTTCTGAGGTCACAGAGTTGGTTAGTGCAGGCACCGGCAGAGGAACCCATGGCTCCAGCCCCTTTTCTCTACCTCTTCGCCTTTCAGTGGCTGCTTTACTTTTTGTTTGTTTTTCCTTCTGATCTGCCTGTCTGTCCATCTCCCTCTGTCTCTGACTTGGTTTCTCTCTGTTTTTCTACTTCAGTTTCCTTCTCCCACTTGCTCCAGCCCTCGGATTGGTGTTAGCTTTGTTACGTTGTCCAAACTTTCCTCACTCTGGAAATCTGCCAGCCCCATAGGCACAGCTCCAGGCCACCATAGGCTCAGTATCTCTGATGCCAGGGTGCAGATATTCTCTGGATGATGCTCCTGGCCTCTCCATCTGGTCCCAGATAAGGGTGGGGATCAGCCCTGTAAACAGGCCCCGATCATTGCCCCGGCCCAGGCCCCATCCAGCCAGGACTAGTCAGCCCAGGGTCAGCATGGCCGTCCGCCTGTGGGTAGTCACTCTGGCCATGGTCGCCCTCCTCATTGTGGACATGGGTGAGTGGACAGAGTCTGGATTCTCTGTGGCTTGGTGTTAGTAGATGAGCTTGTGGTGGAGACAGGACCTAGAGCACCCTGTGAGGCCTCAGTTTTCTGCATATACCCTCTTTCTGTATCTCTCCACTGTGGTGGGAAAAGCCCTGGGCTAGGAGAAAAGAAACCTGGGTTCAAATCCTGACTCTGGCCCAGAATTGCAAAAATCCCTCCTCTCTTGGGGCCTCTGTTTCTCCAGCTGTAGCATAGGAAGTTGTCCTAGTTCAAAGCTTCTCTCAGCAACTACTTGGTGAGAGATAGAAGAGGCAGCAGAGAGCAGGCTTATCTCAGGAGACAGGTAAGTCTTCTGGCTGCAAGGTGGTGGGTGCTGAAGGAATCTTGGCTTGGGTCCTCTGAGCTCCTGTCTGCTGTGACAGGTTGTGCTTGTGGGACAGACAGCAGCTGTGTGCACCCAGGGGAGCCCTTGTCCCAGGCTAGACACATGCAGCTGGAGTGGGGCCTCCTCAGGCCCTGGAGCCCCTCTCCAGTCTCACACCTACTGTGTATCAGCCAATGTTCTGGGCCCTTAAGACGTATCAGTGAGCAAACAGAAAGAGAACTGTCCTGATGCTTAAACAGCACATCAGAGGTCACTCCAGCTCACTTCCCTCCTCCCTCTCTACCTTGGAAATCATTTAAAATGGCAACCTCAGGGAAAGCTAAAACCACAGTGGTGGTCACACTTCCAGTGATGGAGAACTCTCCACTTCTGCAGCCAGCCTCCTTTGCAGAGGTATGTTTCCACTGAGAGAAAATTCTAAAATTCAAACCTGCCTCCCTGCAGTCTCCTTGCACAAATGGGCTCTGCCCTGTGAGGTTGAGAAGAGCTTGTCTCTCCCTTGGCCCCAGGACAGCCCTTCAGACTTCAGGAAGCATCCTGCCCTTCTCCAATTCATGTGGACACCTTACTTTCCACCTATGGCATTAGATGTGGCTCCGTTCCTCCTTGCACCTGTCATATTTGCCAGTCATACCAGTTTGTTCATGTGCAAGCAGTGTACCTAGACCATGGAGGGTTGGGTGGCATAACTACGTATGAGACAAGAACAGGCTGGGGAGTGACAGACCTGTGTGCAATCCCAGCTCTGCCCTTGACAAACTGCTTTGCTTTACCTTCTAAGCCTCTTTCCTAGGTTGGGCAATTCCCCGGGAAGCAGGCTCGGATGGGCATGCCGTGTCTTGGGGTGTGCTCACAGGGTACACCCCCGAGGGATGAGGAAAGTTGTGATGCTGTGCGACAGAAGCCTCCAATGATCCCACAGGGAGCTTTGGAGCTGGGGTGGCCCTTCCACATTGTTTTGAATAGATATGAGGTGTTTCTGGCCATTGTACCAACATCAACTTGTCATTGGATATTGGCTGTTCCTGGGTAGGGGATGCAAACATAGGTGAGGCAGCTCTGTTCTGAGGGTAATTCCTAGGAAAGGACATGCTGGGAGTGGGCAATACCCCCAGCAGCTGAGGAAATGAGCACCTCAGTCCTGCACGTGGGATCTGCGTAGCAGACCACAGCATCTACTACTGCCTCCTTTTCCTCCCTGTTACATAATAGTGATAGAGATGTGAAGACTAGTTAATTAAGATCATGTATTCTTGATGCCTGGTACACAGTAGCTGAATTCTTTTCATTATTATATGGGATTTAACAATCCCAGTGGGATCTGACTAATAAGGAACAGGCTGGAGCATCACTTCCCCAACTCTAGATTTTGTGTCTCTATTCTAGCAACCCAAGGTCACATCAGCTTTCTGGGGGCCCCACTGTCTGGTGACTCTACCTTTCCTTGAGGAATTCCAGACTGGGTAGTAGCTGGAACAGGTCTCCTGAAGCAGTTCTCAGACTCCAGACCTGCTGCCTGGAACCATAATCACCTAACTCTTGCATGTTTTCCTTTCAGAAGTGCCAGTGTCCGCAGAGGAAGAGCTCACTTTCTCAAGAATGGTAAGGCAGCAGCTTGTAGTTTTAGCCCCAGGGCTGCTGTTCTGGCCTTCCTTCTGTATCTGTGCTAGGAAATCATTTTTCTTCTTTATACTCCTGCTCAGATAACTCCAATGGCTCCCAGGCCAGCATGGCTCCTGAGCCTGCATGTTCCCTAGGTTAGCCCTTCCAGGCCGAGCTGGCTCAGCCCCTTTGCCAAGGTCCCAAACTTGCCTTCAATGACCTCGAGAGATCTACCCCAACGTGGTCTCCAATGTCCCTGCTAGCGGTGAGATCCCCTGCCCAGCCTCAGCAGGACCGAGTGCATTCTCTGCTTTGTGTAGTGCAGATGGGACAGGCTATGGGGTTCACGCCAAGGCTCCATGGCCCCCTGGTGTGTGCCAGCCTCCCCCAATCACAGCCCATCATCCATCCCTTCACTCTGGAGGACAGACACCAAGTTGTCTCTGAACCCTGATTCCACCTCGGCCCTCGGTCTGATGTCCCCAGGGATCCCAAGGCAGTGGTGCTGGCCTGGCCTCCTTGAGACCCCCAACACCCTCCTTCATGTAAATGAACAAGAAGGCACAAACCTTCCCATCCAGCAGCCTCAGCAAGTTCATTCTCAGCCCATCAGAACCGAGGCCTATTACTGTGCCAAGGAACCAAGTACTTTACATACATTATTTCAATTAACCCTATGTGAGAAGAATACTATTATTTACTTAGTTTTTGCAGATGAGGAAACTGAGGCCTAAAGAGTAGAAATGGCTCAGTCAAATTTACACAGCTAATCAGTACAGAACTCAGGCTCCAGATCTCGTCACTGCTGCTGGCACTGCCTCTCTCACCCTATGCTGTCCCATGCTCCCACCCCAAGCCCTGTCTCATTTTTCCAGTCTTCCCACACCAGAGGCCTGATGGGTCATGTAGGCCAGAGTGAGTTGAGGGGCCCTCAGTGAGGAGGAGCCCCCTGGGACTGCTGGGCTGTTCTGTCTCTTGGGGTCCCCACTGGGACCAGCAGCAGAGGTTCTAGTTAGGCCCTCTGAAGAGTGGGAACCCATCCCCAGAAGCCTGAGGGCATAAATTCACTCTGCACATACAGACACAGGCACACATTTGTGCACACGGCCACAGCCATACACTTAGTCATGCACGCACACGTAAGCAAACATGACAAGGGTTTAGTTTCATGCCTCCTGGACCAACAGCGGGGCCGTCTTGAATCTGGCTCTCCCCTGGAGCCCATGACTCCAAGCAGAGTCCCTGGGTCCCTCCTCACTGCCTCTGAATCCTTGAATGCCCTTCTTCCTTTCCTCTCTTCCACAGCCCATCTGTGAGCACATGGCAGAATCTCCAGCCTGTTTCCAGACATCCATCCTGGTCTGTGGCACTGATGGGGTCACATAGGAAAGTGAATGCCACCTCTGCTTGACCTGGCTATAAGTCTGCCGCACACCTTCCCCTTGGCTAGACCCATCTCTGGTACATTCAAGTCTGAAAGGAGGAATACTTGACCTACCTCTTCCTTCACACACCTTGGCCTGACTCCTCCAACACTGCCCCCAATAGAATGAGCACAAGTGTATTTCAAAGAAAGCACATGGCTCCAAGCACAAAGCCTCAGTTGGCAGAAGGTTGGGGGGTGGGGGGGGAGAGCACTGCAGAAACCCTGGGTTCCTTCCCTTGTTCTGTAGCTGACTGACTAGGTGACTTCATTTGTTCATTTATTCCTGCAGCCAACAATCATTTATTGAGCGCCTACTATATGCTAGGCACTGGTGATATACCAGGGCATACGCTAGACAGCATCCCTGGCCTTCTGGGGCATATGGTCAGTCCAAAGGGGAAACCAAGCTAATGGTCAACCAACTGTGGCATAGAATGTTCAAGGGTTAGGTGGGGGCAGGGACGACTTCCTAGCTCTGAAAGATAAGTTGAAATTAGCCTGGAAAAGAAGGAACAAGGAAAGGCAATTCCAAGTAGTGAAATAGGTTTGGAAAGGTCTAGAAGGGAAAGAAAAGTTTGTATTTGGAAAATATAAGAAATTGTGTATGCTGGAGTATAAAGTTTAAAGGAGAGTGGGGAGAGGCAAGAAATGAGTCTTAAGAGGTGAGAAGGGCTTGAATGTGATCTTGGTATGGCTTATCACCTATTTGGTCTCTTTTCTTCATTAATAAAACCATTGAGGGGCACCTGGGAGACTCAGTTGGTTAAGCGTCCAACTCTTGATTTTGGCTCAGGTCATGACCTCGTAGTTTGTGGGATCAAACCCCATGTTGGGCTCTGCTCTGGGAGTGCAGAGCCTGCTTGGGATTCTCTCTCTCCCCTTTTTCTGCTTCTCCCCACTCACACACTCTCTCTGCCTCTCAAAATAAATTACACTTAAAAAACAACAACAACAACAAACCAAAACCCTTGAGCTGGGCCAGAGCTAAGCAGGATCATGGAAGAGAGAATAGTCTTCAGAAGCTATAGCACTCTGGACAGAGAGTGCAGGAGATCAGCAGAACACTGTCCTAACTTAGATGGGAGGAAGTGGGGGGGTCTAGGCGGTTTGTGGGGCATTGAGGTCTATGGACAGTTGAGCCTCTGGGACAGCCTGGTGGAGGTATGGCTAGAGTTCAAGACAGAGTTAGGGCTGGAGATAGATTCAGCAGCCATCAGTATGCAGTGGTAGACAAAATCCCAGAAAGTTCAGATCTCCTGCAAGAAGGAAAAGCTATAGAGGGATGTGCCCAGGGACCCCCAGGAGCTGCATGGGGTGGGGAGTTGGGGGGAGAGATCTCAGGAGAGTCTCTGGATAGACAGGACCAGGCAGGGTCCCTGAAGGGTATGTTCCAGTCCTTGAGGAGATGGCCTCATCTTTGTCTCCTGTGATCCTAAGAAAACCAAACAGGACATCCAGATCATGGATGGCAAATGCTGACCCCATAGCAGCCTCTTAAGCCATGAAGCTTCAGGCTAGAGAAGAGTGGTAGGAGTGGGGGAGGTGACATGAAGTAAAAGATCCAGTCTAAATCAACCAAGTGGGCCAACGGCTTTGAGGATTCTGGTGAGGTGGGTGGTGGTTTGGGTGGGGGGGGGGGGGNTGACCTCCCTACTCTGAATCTGATGTCTTCTCCATCACTCTAGTGCTCTTCAATGCTGTCACCTGTCCCCCAAGAGGTCCCAAGTATCTTTGGCCCTGTTGTAGAGGTCAGCCCCTGTCCCCAACGCACTTGTCTGCCCCAGCCTGCTTGTCACTAAGGTCAAGAACTTAGGGGATGCGTGTACCGTCTACTACTGCCTGAGGATATGTCTCAGCCTTTGGGAGAGTCCTACACCCCTCAGTGCCTTCTCCCTGGGCTGTACCAGCACCCCAACTCTTACACACACACACACACACACACACACACACACACACACACTATCACCACAGCTGATATTTAGGTAGTATATATAATATATCTGAGCTACTTGTTAAAATAGTGACCTAGTTTTATAACAGTTAAAAATAGCTGCCCCAAGCCTTTGAGTGTCCCCCTACACCCTGGTCACCCTCAGGAAGATGACTTCCAGACCTCACTCTGTTCTTTTGGTCACCATCCATTCTGACTGTTAAGTATGTTGGCACTGGACACAGCCCCAGGCACACACAGCATACATGGACCTATACAATGGCCCACGAAAACACACAGCATCCAGAAATCCACCCCCCAGCCCCAGCCTGTGGTCCATGTCAAATATACCCTCTTTCGGCCAAAGAAGGAGCCACTTGATAATGGTGGCAGAAGAAAAGAGTGTGGAGAGGAGTCTGACTAGTAGAAGCAGTGTCACATGGACCCAGATTCCTGCTTTAGGGTGGGCAGAGAGAGCAGGAAATGTGCTGCGGGAAAACATACTGGGAAGAAAGTGGGGGCAGGAAAGGCAGGAATCAGCATTCCCCAGACAACAGAAATGGGGACACAGGCAGGAATTGTTGCTGATAGATTTGCAGGTGGCAGGGACTGGGAGGTTACCTATAGGCCCTACTACTGCTACTGGTAACAGAAACTTTTGCTCCTCTCCTGCTAGGAATGATGCTGTATTACATTTGGCTGTGAGAAACCAAAAGCCAAAGTAACAGTGGTTTAAAGTTAATTTCTCTAACACATAGACCTATGTGGTATGCTACCTTCATGTTCCTTATATATTGTTACTCTGCCATCCTCATCAGTTTCCTCTTCAGTGTACAATACAGCTGCTCCAACGCCAGCAATCATGTCTACATTCCAGTCCACAGAGAGGTAGAGAAGGGTGCTCTACTGCCTCTGAAGACACGTCCAATAAGATGTACACAGTCTATTTATATCCCATTGGCTAAAATGTAGTCGCTTGGCCATGCTGGCACAATAAAACTGTGAAAAAATGCTATCTGGTTGGCCATGTGTTAAGCTGAAAATCAGTTCACTTACTAAAGGAGCGTAAATATTGGTGATATCTAAGCTTGTGCCCTAAGTGGGGAACCATACTTACACTCAAGTGATATAGCTTCTCAATCAAGTTTCCCCTCACTGACCCTCCCCCCTGCCAGGCCTTCACACATCAGGATCTCAAAGATTATGCCTGAACAACGTGCCAGGCCCCAGGCACCACACTGGAAGTAATACCTAATTCCCCACCTTACAGATGTGGAAACTTGGCCCTGTCTCTGGAAACATAACTGTGGGCCCCTAAAGGCCCTATCTGCGGCATATGACACTGCTGCCCTGGCCATTACTGATTGGCCAAGATTCTTCTCCAGGATTTTTTGAGTTGAAAATAAGAACAACAATCAATTCCTCTCTGGTAATGAAGCTGTAAGATGTATGAAATGGGGGCTGCTGACAGCCATGTTTCCTACTTTGTGGAAGAAGTAGGATTGAGAGGGGCGCCTGGGTGGCTTAGTCGGTTGAGCGTCCGACTTTCGCTTAGGTCATGATCTCGCGGTTCGTGGGTTCNGATTGAGAGAATGGTACCATCATGCGAAGAAAGATACAGGGCACCTGGGTGGCTCAGTCGGTTGAATCTCCAACTTCAGCTCAGGTCATGATCTCACAGTTCATGAGTTCAAGTTCTGCATCTGGCTTGCTGCTGTCAGTGCAGAACCCGCTTCAGATCCTCTGTCCCCCTCTCTGTCCCTCCCTTACTCACACTCTCTCTCAAAAATAAACATTAAAAAAAGTTTAAGAGAGAGAGGGAGAGTGCCTGAGTGGCTCAGTCAGTTGAGCGACTGGCTCTTGATTTTGGCTCAGGTCATGATCTCATGGTTTGTGGGTTCGAACCCCATATCAGGCTCTCTGCTGACAGTATGGAGCTTGCTTGAGATTCTCTCCCCTCTCTCTGCCCCTCCCCACTCTCACACACTCTCTCTCTCAAAATAAACAAACACTTAAAAAAGAGAGAGAGAGAGAGACAGAGAGTAATTCCAGGTTGTATTTGAGTTCCTGAAGCCCAACTGCCCTTGAATGTTCCAAAGTTACATGGGTAACTTGACATCCTGCCAATATTTCTATTTCGACAGTCTTTTTGGAATTTGGTTTCTGGTGCTTTCAACTAAGAGTCCTGACTACCAGTCCTGAAGAAGGGCTTCTCAGAGAAGGTAACCTTTACTCTCTGTCTTAAAGAATAAGTAGAAATTGTTGACTACACAGACAATGTATGGGAGGATTTTTCCAGCTCTGTGAGGCTAAAGGATGTTTGTGGGATCACAGAGCCCCATTTGTTCCCCCGCAGTAGGAGTCACCGTGTCCTGGGAAAGTGGGCGATGGTATCTCAGGCAGAGATACCCTGTGGATGTGCAGATCTATGTGGGTGGGCCTTGTGCACAGACCCCAGTCACCACCATGCACACCTGCCCAGCAGTGTGTGCCTCAGGGCCTCTCTTCTCCACCCTTAAATAAAACAACGGCTGTTGATGCTGTAAATTCCGGTGCTGACAGAGCTTCAGTGGCTGAGAGCAGCTGTGGGAATTTCACTGAAGATGTGTGTGTTCAACATTCACCCATTCATTCTCCAAATATTTATTGAGCACCCGTTATAAATAGACAATGTGCTTGGAATATGCTGTTAACAAGACAAAGAAGCTCCTTAACCCAAGGAACTTAGAGAGTCTAGGGTTAAAGGTAAATATTAATCAAATAATCCCACAAATAAATCAACATGGTTTATCATGCTATTTATCATAAAGAAAAGTTATGGCAAAATGGGAAACGATATCGCCCGGGGGTTTGATGTGTTCTCGGGCAGTAGGTGAGGTTTCTCCATGGAAGAGACATTTGACTTAAGTTCAAGGGATGTTCAGATACCTAGGAAAGGGGTGGGGTAAGGACGGAGAGAGATGGTGAGGAGCTGTCCAAATGGAGGGACAGCGTCAAAGACCCCAAGAGAGGAGAGGGCACAGAGCATCTGGAGACTGTGTGCCCAAGAGCAGACAGCAAACAGGAGAGTGGCCTGAGACGACAGAGAGAGCACACCAGGCAGGGCCTTGGCCTTCATCCTATGGGTACTGACATGGTAAGATCCGTACTTTATGACCACTCAAGCTGCTCTGCAGAGGGCTAGAGGGGAAGTGGAGATCAACGAGAGAGAC